>NW_017670476.1:615919-635325 GCF_001879085.1 Nicotiana attenuata | reverse complement strand
TACTCTCTAACCCTCTTCTTTTGTATCTTTATTTTTGTTAGTTAGCGTTGAGGACAATGCTAGTTTTCATTTGAGGGTGGTCCTACTTTTTGATCATTTGGTAGTTGGTTTGTAATGATGATACTATTTTTTCTCCTTTATGCTTATTTTACACTTTTATTATATACATAACTTTACCATTTGTTTCACTTTTTGTTATTTTCCAATTTCGGTATGTATATAAAGTTACTTTTTCATGTATATACTCATCCCTCTTATGTGTATTCGGCTAAATCCCCTATTGTACATATTTAGTTTACTTTCCGCATTTTACCTCATAACTTCTTTTGCAACTTTCCTTAATAGCATAGCTTCTTATTTTACAAGTTTTTGTTATCAATAAGCCTTTGATTTTCTTAATGCCACGGTTCTTTCCAAAGTTGGAGTATGTGTGAACCAGGTGGCTCTTCCCGATGATGGATGGCATGAAAACCTTCTTAAGGGTTTGAGTCTGTTTTCTTTTCATTTTTGGTGTAAATAGTAGCTAGTGAGTAATAGTGCCTCAGGCAAAGCTTCACTTGGACCTAACACATTTGCCTTTGACCTTATGGTTAAAACAAATTAGTGTGTACAGGATGGTGATAGTTGTGACCTTGAGACTCTTGTGTTGACTAAACAATCATCAAGTGGTTTTTTGGAACCATTTACGTTGCTCAAATCTTAGCTAAGGTTGTTGTGGGCCCCCGACTCTGTCTCTTTAGTAATCCTATAGCTTGTGTGGTGAGGAATTGATTTGCAAGTCCACGTCCCGTGCCGATGAGTCTAGAACTTGCCCTGAATGTTTGTTGAGGCGAAATCCTAAGTGTAGCTCGACTTGAGAAGTGATTATAGGCTCCCCTTGATCCTAATAGAGACTTGAAAACATCCATAGCCCACCAATGATGATATACCTAGTCAACCCCATTGAGCCATAGCCCTTATTCTTTCAAAAACCATGATATAAGCCTTTATCCGTTCTAAAATGATCCTCTCTTGGCACCCAATCTTTCCTTAGCACAAGGCAAAAGCATAAATTTGGGGGGAGAGACAAGGAATGCAAAAGTGATAAAAGTTACCAAATGAAGAAAAGGAAAGGTAAAAAGAAAAAGAAAGAAAAGCCAAAAAGTCAAAAAGAAAGTGAACAATGAAGAAGAAATGAAGGGAGTCAATAAAAGCAAAAATGAAAGGCTTGGAAAGACTAGAAAGGAGAAAAAGGATTAACATGAACAAGAAAGAGTGACAGTGTGTCTCTCTAACCCCTAAGGAAGAAGTAAATGACTCAAAGAGTCAAGAAAACGTGAGCCAAAATGAAGCAAATGAAGTGCTTAAGGAAAGATGAGACCTTCATAGACCAATATATCCTACCCTGCACCAAAAGCCTTCATTACATTCCCGCAAAAGCCCTATATGATCTTGAGTTGAGTGAGCTTACATTAGTGGTGCTCACATGAGGGTCAAGCTCATAGTACTTAGAGCCGGACTTGTGACCTTCCTTTGAGAGAGGTGAGTGTGTTTCCCAAAATCCTCGTTCTGAGTGCTATAATCTAAAAGTGAGGTTTGCTTATGGAGAGTTGAGGAGTATGAGTTTGGGTTCCACAATGACCAAAGTAGTAGAAAGAGTTTCCTTGATGAGTTGAGTCAACTTGATGCTTTTGTGTCGCACTAAAACCATAGTGCTTAAAAAGGTTGAGTGTTGTTAATGACGCATTTGAGTTGAGAGTAATTGTTAGTCCCAATTGATGCTAGATGATGTCACTTTAGGACAACGAAATTTCTTTTCTTTTGTCTTAAGGAGGTGGGAATTATTTTGTTTGCTTGAAGACAAGCAAAATCTTAAGTTTGAAGGAGTTGATACCTAGTGATTCTAGTCCATTTTATGCTCCTTTTTGCTTAAGTTTTGGACTAAAAGTGTATACAAGTAATCCCGAAAGCTAACATGCTGTGCTTGTTTGCAGTGTTTGGTCAAAAAGAGACAAGAAATTCAAAACCGGCTCAAAAAGGAGTGAAACCTGCACAAGTAAAAGCTGAGTCAACTGAGCGCTGACAGTAGAAAATAAATTGCTAACGCGGAGGGTCCACCGCTGAGGCGGTCTTGATCTCGCGGTCCGCGGTGGAAAGTTTAGAGAAGTGTGTTTTGGGGCTTGCAAGTTACTGTTGCCCGCGGTGCTTTTGTGCGGCAGCGGTGTCTCTACTGCGGCAGCGGTCCATTTATTGTGGTCCGCGGTGTCAAGGTTCAGAGAGCTGTAATTTTAGGGTTAAAAAGTCACCGCGGCCCGCAGTGAAATTGCACGGCAGTGGTGGCTTTAGCGCGGCCGCGGTGCATTTACCGCCCTCAGCGAAAGCCAGATTCAGAGAACCAAATATGGAGCTAAAAGTTGAAGACGGCGGTTCGCGAGTGATTTTATGCGGCCGTGGTAGTCTCAGCGCTGCAGCGGTCTATTTTTCACTATCAGCGGTACCTTCGTAGGGGAATTTTTGTCCGGAAAATTTAGCTGTGTATAATACTTCTTTTTCATATTTTAAGGTCATCTTATCTTTGGTAGAGCACGTGAACAGCTATTTTTAGCCTTTTTGAGTAATTTTATAGCTTGTTTAACAATTAATCTTAGATCTTTATCTTGTAATTACTTTATATGGGTTATTTTTCATCTAAATCTTTGATTTCTTCAGTTATTATGAGTAGCTAGACCCATTAGCTAGGGTTGTGGCTCAACCCTAGTGTGGGTATTTAATGGGTCTTCTATTTTAGGGCTTAAATGTTTATGGGTGAATGATATTTGGTCTGATTTGTGCTTTAAATGTTGAATTGGTGGTTGCAAACACTAATTTGCGCCTTTTTGACGTAGGCTCTTCTTGAGAAAGATAGCCCAAGTTTAGGAAATTCAGGCCAACAAGGAATTGGGGTGCATTCTATCTCATTCAAGAGATTGATAGTCCCAATTAAAGGGTTAAACCTAGAGATAGTAATACCCGACTTGAGCCAACTTTGCTTGCACAATTTGAACACCTAATTGGGCTTGAGAAAGCCAATTAGGGCAAAGTCACTCAAACTACCGAGAGGTATAAAGTGAGTAGTTTCGTGCATTGGCTATATCACAATCCCAACTATAATAATTTTGCCCTAAGTTTTAGATCCCGTTAGATACTCACCTAGGAGTAAGTCACTTCCCTAGTGCCTTTCCATTAATTAAGAAAACCCTACAAAAATGTCATACTTAGTCTATATTCTTGCATCATTAGTATAAATAGAATAGTGAACAAACAAAGAATGATTAGAAGTGCAATTAAGAACATCTTACATTGCTAGATTAGATAGGAACCCAATTCCAAACCTTTCTTAGCTCTCTGTGGATTCGATCCCGACTTATCGGGTAAAAGCTACATTGACCGCTCTTGCCACTCTATAGTGGTGTAGGGTTGGCTCCGATCAGGCACCCTACTACTTGCACTTGAAATAAACTTGAACTTAGAGTACACTTGAGCTTGCAAACCTTGTCCTTCAGGCGGCTCGTGCTACTTCCGATTTGACTTAAAGACTGGAGGTTGACCCTATTTTTCAGGCGGGTTCCTGCTGCTTTTGACTTAAACTTGAAACTGAACATTGACCTTGTTCTTCAGGCGGGATTCTCCTTATGCTTCTTGAACTTGGAAATTGAAAGTTGACCCTGTTCTTCAGGCGGGCTCCTGGTGCCTCTCTGACTTGAAATTGTAAACAGAAAGTTGACCCTGTTCTTCAGGTGGGTTCCTGATGCTTCGTGAAGTTGAAAATTGAAAGTTGGCCGTGTTCTTCGGTCGGGCTCCTTATGCTTCTCTAACTTGAACTTGAAAATTGAAGGTTTGCCCCTGTTATTCAGGCGGGCTCTTGATGCCTCTCTGACTTGAACTTGTAAACTGATAGTTGACCCTGTTCTTTAGGCAGGCTCCTGATGCCTCTCTAACTTGAACTTAAAATCGATTTCTGAAATTTTGAACCCCGTTCTCCAGGTGGGATCCTAGTACTTCTCTGATTTGAACCTGAAACCACTTTCTGAAACATTGCCCCTTGTTCTCTAGGTTAGTGCCTGCAATCAAAAACAACAAAACGAACAAAATTTTTACCCCAGTTTGCACAGGGAGGATTTGTGAGTTGTTAGCAAAACTATAAATCGACTATGCTATTGATGAAAGATGCAATGATGAGAGTAAAATTAAAGACTCAACTAGGATGTCTCATGTGAGATTGAGCTTATGGAAAAATATAAACTGAGCTTGATTAAACTAAAACTTGACCCTATTCCCCAAGCTGGACCCTAAACTAAAGGAAAACTAAAGATTAACAACTTAAAAAAACTAAAATTGACCCTATTCTCTAGGCGGGACCCCTGATCTTAAGGAATGCTAAAGATTAATAATTTAAGGAAACTAAGACAACCCTATTCTGCAGGCGGGTCCCCTGCACTTATGGAAAGCTAAAAACTCTTCTGACTAGGGAGAATGCCTAGGAGGTACGGTTCTTCTCAACTAGGGAAAATGCCTAGGAGGTAATGGTCATCTCAACTAGGGGAATGTGTAGGAGGTAAAAACCTTCTCAACTAGGGGAATGCCTAGCAAATAAAGATCTTCTCAAACATCCTTTGTGCTGACAAATTTTTGGCACGACACTTGAAAAATTCAAGCTTCCAAGCTTTGATTTGGACATAGTCTTCGTCCCTGTTTCAAACAAAGAAAACTTTTGAGTTTAAACACGGTGGTTGGTTTGTGGCCTTAACTTTGAGGGCGATTGCTCCTTCACTTGCCATGATAACTTTGATTTCAACTTGAAAGACCTTGCTTGTTTATTGACTAACCACTTTCTCCGTCACCCTTATCCCAGAAAATACCTCTAATCCGTTCAAACCCAATACCCTCTATCTGTTGCCTTATGCTCATGAATTGACATATACCGAACCTTTGTATTTCACATGAATCCCAAAGCACGTCAATTGCCACCCACTCAATGCGCATACTACTCTTTCCTGACTTATGCCACTTTGACGCGCTAGCCAGACTCCACTTTGTGCAATTGGAAAGCTGGTAGCAGATTTTGAAGTCATTTCTTACTTGTTCTGACAAAACAGACTCAAGAGGACTTAAACAAAACAAGAAGAATAGAGTTAAGGGGACAACGAAAAGAGATGACATCTAACAGGAAAATCACCAAGCAGAAACTTATCAGATGTGGATACTAACGCTAATGACCGTGACATGTATTTTGGATTGAGTGGACTAATATGTCCAGTAAGTCTAATGTTCAACTATTGTTGTATCTCTAAGCCATGAAACTGGGCTTCAATGCTCCGATTATCCTATCTAATTCATGGTCCTTATTCGACTTGTAGTGCCCGAAGGGTTTTCACCATCAAGCCTCTCTCGTTTTGCTCTTTCTCTCAATTCACCGTCTCCTTATGGTGCCTGTGAAGGTTTTCACCGATAAGACTCTCTCATTTTGTTCTTTTCTTCTTATTTTCTCTAATTCTGCAGATGACAAGGCATTAACCATGGTAAAAATATCATATGCTCTTGGCATGGCTAACTCAACACTCTCAAAGATTATCTGGGAGGTCTTTTTTGGACTGTAATGTGGCTTTTGGACATCGTTAGAAAGAAAGGATATCATAAAGGCTCAAAATAACTAAGATAACAGGGTTAATTTATTTACAACTTTTGGAATCCATTTTAAACTTTGCCCCAATTTCTAAAACAAGAGAATCTGATTCTCTTTTTTTTTGAGATGGAATTTCTAAGAAAAACTGCCCCACTCTTGACTTTGTGGGATTATGAAATATTTTATTTGGTGTGACCAGACCGTAAGGCTGCCTACATATCTTGTGGTTACAAGAATCAGGACCTTGAGCCACCCACCATATTTATACATTGCTTTGGGCTAAGCTAAATAAGACTATTTCAATGATGGCCCTCCATGGATTCACCTATATAAGCCGCGGCTAAAGTTGCAAAAATAAGAGCTTGAATACCACTTGTAAATAATCCAAGGAGCATGACAGGTATAGGAACTACTAAAGGTACTAAAGAAACAAGAACAACAACTACTAATTCATCAGCTAAGATATTCCCGAAAAGTCGAAAACTAAGTGATAAAGGTTTTGTGAAATCTTCTAAGATGTTAATGGGTAAAAGGATTGGGGTTGGTTGAATATATTTTCCGAAATAACCTAATCCTTTTTTTGTAAGACCCACATAGGAATATGCCACTGATGTGAGTAAAGCCAAAGCAACAGTAGTATTTATATCATTCGTGGGTGCGGCTAACTCCCCATAAGGTAATTGTATGATTTTCCAAGGTAAAAGAGCTCCTGACCAATTAGAAACAAAAATAATTTTCCTTTCTTCTTCTTTTTTCTTCTTTCTTTCCTTTTTCTCTTTTCTCCTTTTTTTCTTTTTTTTGAATTTTCTTTTAGAATGAAATTTCTAATACAAATCTATGGGGACATGAACTTTTTTTTATTTTTTTATTTTATGACTCTAACTTGATTCCAAAAGATGTGAGGTCAAGAAAATTAGCATAGGCTCAAAGGGTGTCGAAGGGTATAAAGTGTTTGGGTAGTTGAAAGAGGGCCTCCGAATCTCAGAAAATGCCAAGTACGACACATTGAGGATGAAAATTGAAGATCATGTGCAATATTTCTTTTGCAGCTACGACATTGATATCACAGCTATGCCCTCCACCTTTCTGTAGTGCCTTGTCAAGTACATAACTCTTGTTAGGTAATTTCTTCTTCACAATGGATGTCCTCCGCCAGTTTGGAGCAAACTCTTTTGGCTTTATCTTGTAACTTGAGATGCACTTGAACTGAAAGTTGCTCGCTTCAAATTGTTTGGGACACACTCTCTCGTGACAAATTCTTGTCGTCCTATTAACTTCCCAAACTATCTGCCCTAGTTTCACACAATTCGGGCTTTAAATGATCTCAAAATGTCCAGATCTTTACTTATTTCCCACAAATGTCTATGCCATCTTCAAAACTTGTTTCATTGTTTCATGATTAGACTAACTTTTAAGACCAGACTGAGAATTCCATGTGCATGTCATGTCACTAGAGTCACCATGAAAAGAACTGTAAAAAGGAAAAGAGAACTAAACAAAAACTGATTAAAAATAATAGAAAACAGGAGATTGCATTAAACAGACGGTGAAAGGGTTCGAACAACTAAATAAGCAAACTAAACTGGGGTTACAACCCTGGAACAATCCTAGATAACACTAAACGAGTTACTACGACTAAACGAACTAGGCAAAATAAAAGGATAGAAGAGTTTGAGTCACAAGACAATATCCGAATTACAATCCTGAAATAACCCGGACAACAGAAATGAAAACAAAATAAACCGCCAAGACTCCTCCCTGGCTAGCCAAGAAAGGAGCATCTTTCCAATAACCAAGCTTGACATCTTAGCCACTGAGTTCTGCATCAACATTACTAGGACCTTCACAAGTCTCCATCATATTGACCTTAGCAAACTGCTTTTGGGTCCCTTTTGCCAACTCGTTCTTAAGATCAGCTTCTGGAACCGAGACTGACAGCACTGAAAACTTTGCATCAAGTGGCCTTCCAAGGAACTCAGAAGAGTTTTCGTATTCCTTTCAACACAAATCATGCCCCACCATATGCGTATCATTATGAACAAGCAATGGACTTTGGCTAGTATACGCTGCATCTAGATTTTGCATATTAATGTCACCTGCATCAATAAGCTTCTGGACTACTCTTTTCAGATTCCAACACTTTTCTATGCTGTGCCCCGGGGCGTTAGAGCAAAATGCGCACCTTTGAGAATAATCAAAATTCTTTGAAAGAGGGTTTGGCATTTTTATCTGAATGGGCTTCAACATGTCCAATTGTCTTAACCTTTGGAACAAACTCGCATATGATTCTCCAATAGGAGTGAAAGTCTTTGCTTTTTGCTGTTGCCTTTTCATTTTGTACTCTGACCTCGGTTGGAACCTTTTGCGGGTAAGTGGTTGATATGCTTGAGGAGGCCTGTAAGCCATTTGTGGAGGCGGTGCAGGCCATTGGGGGTCTTGTGGATGTGGAGCATATGGCGGTGCATTGTGGATAGAGTACATGGAAGGTGAGGTATGACTTTGGGGATTTTATGGAGAGAAGTATCATTGGGGAGGATTTTCTGGAGTACGAGGATATTCGTGGGGTCGGTATTGAGGCTGAAAGCATTGAGCAAGAATGCCCATTGGATCTTGTCGTTGGCGGGGCTCAACAACATCTTTTCTATTTCTCTTTCTTCCTCCCAAATTTACTGAGATGTTCTGAATGTCTTCCGTAGTATCTTTCACTGCAGAATAGCTCATGATTTGCCTGACTTGGTTCCTTCTTCTACCATCTCCCCCATTTTTACCACATCATTGAAAGGTTTACCCAAGGCCGGGATCAAATAACTGATGTAGGTGGGCCCCTGGGCTTGTAGGAAAAGCTCAACCATTTCTTCTTCACCAATCGGGGGACTGACCCGAGCAGCTTGTTCCCTCCATCTGAGCCCAAAGTCCCTAAAACATTCCTTGGGTTTCTTTTCGATCTTAGATAGGGAGGAGCGGTCTGGGATAATGTCTAGATTGTACTGAAAGTGTCGAACAAAATCTTGAGCCATGTCATCCCATGCATGCCACTTATTGACATCTTGACAAGTATACCATTCCAAGGCTGCCCCAGTCAAGCTCTCACTGAAATATGCCATCAACAAATCATCTTTCCCGCCAACACTTCTCATTTCACTGCAACAACCCCTCAGATGGGCTACTAGATCTCCACGCCCATCATACATGTTAAACTTTGGCATTTTAAACCCCGCGGGCGGATGAACGTTAGGGAACATACATAAATTATTGTAAGACATGTTAATATGAATTCCCATCCCTTGCATGTTATTTAAGGGCTGTTCTATACCTTTCAGCTTCCTGGATATCTCATCTCGCCCTTCTTTTCCTGTGAACTTTTCATTTTCAAAATGAGGCTCATTCCGATGGCTATGATTGTATGTGTCAGGGCCCTGGTGGGCCAACTCTGGGGGGTAGTGATCGCGGCCTACTCTGCACTACTAATTAAGTAGCAAGAGAGGGTCGGAGCAGCTTTTACCCGATTTAGGTCCGAGATCGATATCCACAGAGAGCTAGAAATTGGAATCGAGTATCTATCTAGTGTAGAGTTGCGTATGTGTTCTTAATTACAGTTCTATTCATTTTTGGGTTTTTTTATTTACTTCTACTATTATCAAACTATGAATTGTAAATGCAACTAAATTATGCTATGAGTTATAATGCTACGAGTTGTTCAAATGGTTTAAAAGGCACTAGGGTAGTGACCTTCGCCTAGGTGGTCAATTGACGGGTACTAGAGTCTAAGGCACGTTTGACATATTTGGGGAGTATGATATAACCGTTGCACTACATTACCCACTCTACACCTCTCGGTGGTTTGAGTGATTTTGCCCTAATTTACTTTCTCACGACCAATTGGGTATGCAAATTTGCACAAACAACTAGGATTCAAGTCGGGTATTATGATCTCTCGTTTAACCCTTTAATTGGGGCTATCAATTCTCTTGAGTACGCCCCAATTCCTTGTTGGACTAATTCTAGAGACAGGCTCTCTTTCTCAAGAAGAGCAAAAGTCAACTAAACACAAACTAGTGTTTGCAACCACTAATTTAGCAATTAAACATGGAATTAGCCCAAATATCAAACACCCATAGTCAATTGAGCCCTAAAATACAAGACCCATCTATTATCCACACTAGGGTTGAGCTACAACCCTAGCTTATGTGCCTAGCTACTCATAATTAAAGAAGAAAAACTAGAAATAGATGAAGATAAACTCATAATAATTTAATTACTAAGATAAACACAAAGATTCAATGATGAAATGTAGATAAAATTTGCCCAAAATGGCTACAAACTTCAAACCCACGAGCGCAGCTATGTTCTGATACTATCCGATTTTCCTAAAAATGGAAAAGAAGCTATTTATATTAAGCTGACAATTCTGGACAAAAATGCCCCTGCGGGCTTAGTGCGGACCGCACTAGGGCTTTGGACTTGAAAAACAGCTCTCTGAACCTTGGCATCGCGGACTGCAGAGAATGGACTTCGGCTGCGGAGGCTTCTAGTGCGGTCCGCACAGAATGGATTGCGGATCGCATTGGCTTGAAAACTCAAAACTGGCATTCTCTGAATCTTGGCTCTGCGGACCGCACAGAATCAAGTGCGGCTGCATTGGTCTCAATGCGGACCGCACAAATCCTAGTGCAGCCGCATTGCCGTTTTGCCTTGGAATCGACCTCTCTGAATCTCCTAGTGCGGACCACACAAAGTGGTGTGCGGCCGCACTGGGCCTGTTTTGCCTGAGCTTGTCTTGTCTTTGGCACTTGTGCAAGTTTCACTCCTTTTGAGCTGATCTTTGACATCTTGTCCTTTTATTGATCAAACCTGCAATCAAGTACAACTTGTGAGCTTTTTTGGGACTATTTTGTATGAATTTCTAATCAAAGCATAAGCAAGAAGGAGTATAAAATGCGTCAAAATCCCTAGTTATCAACTCCCCCAAATTTAAGCTTTTGCTTGTCCTCAAGCAAACAAAATAAGACCCAGCCCTTAAGAGAATGTCCAAGAAAATTTCAGCTGTCCTAAAACGACCTCAACTAGCCTCAATTGGGACTAACAATTGCCCTCAATACACATGAATCATTAACAACATTTACTCTTAGAAAACACCATGGATTAGGTGCGACACAAGAGCATCAAGAATTGACTCAACACATCAAGGAATTCTTTTCTATTACTTTGGTCATTGTGGAACCCAAACTCACACATCCTCAACTCTCCCTAAGCAATCCTCACCTTTAAGATAGTGGCACTTAGAACGAGGATAATGGGAATTCACTCATCTCTCTCAAGAAAAAGCCATAAGTCCGGCTCTAGTACCATATGCTTGCCCTTTATGTGAGTATCCACTAATGTAAGCTTCATTCAACTCAAGATCATATAGGGCTTTTGTGGAGACATTGTGAAGGCTTTTGGTTCAGGGTAGGAAATGTTTTGGTCTAAGTAGGTTCCATCTTCCCTTAAGCACTTCTTTTGATTCATTTGGCATCCATTCACTTGACTTTTTGAGTCATTTCACTTCTTTCTAAGGGGTTAGAGAGACACACTGTCACTCTTTCTTATGCATTTCAAACCTTTTCTCCTTTTTCAACTTTCCCACCTTTCATTCTTTGCTTTTCTTTGAATCCCTTTTTATTCTTTTTCACATTGAACTTTCTTTTTGTCTTTTTTTTTGCTTTTCTTTCTTTTTCATTGCCTTTCCTTTTCTTCATTTTTGTGCCTTTCTACCACTTTGTTGCAATCCTCGTCTCTCCTCCCAAACTTATACTTTTGCCATGTGCTAAAGGAAAGATCGGGTGCTAAGAGAGGGTATCTTTTAGAACGGGTATAGGCTTGTATCATGGTTCTTGAAGGAAAAAGGTCTAAGGCTCAAAAGGGTTGACTAGGGATCTTATCATTGGTAGGTTATGGAAGTGTTCAAGCTAGTATTTGGACCAAGGAGAGCCTATAATCATGTCTCAAGTCAAAATTTACTTAGGATTTCGCCTCAACAAACATTCAGAGCAAGTTCTAGACCAATGGCTCGGAACATGGACTTGCAATACGATTACTCACCACACAAGCTATGGGATTGCTAAAGACACAGAGTCGGGGTCCCACAACGACCTTAGATAAGATTTGAGCACACAATGGTCCCGAAAAAACACTTGATGATTATCGGTCAACACAAGAGTCTCAAGGTCACTATTTTCACCATCCTAAACACAACAACTTGTTTTTGACCATAAGATCAAAGGCAAATGTGCTAGGCCCAAGTGAAGCTTTGCTTGAGGTACCCTTAACTACTAACTACTAAAAATAAAAAGAAAAACGGACTCAAACCCTTAAGAAGGTTGTCACTGTCGACGCCCCCCTTTTCCTCGCAGAATCGGGCTCACGGCATTCGGGAAGACAACTCTTATCTCGTTTGGGGATTGGGTTTTTGGAGTTTGGGGAGTCGCCACCTAACGATTATAGTGCATTAGGACACTTTTAGAAGAATTAAAGATGCAGACCAGAGTTTTGGGTAAGGGCTTGAAATTATCTCGAGGGGAAGGTGTTAGGCACCCCTCAAGATCCACTAGTGTGGTTCCCGGCCATGCTACAATTGTGACTTTAAGTGCAAATGCGAATAAACTAAAAAGTATAACGGGAAGCACAAAAATGTTAAAAGAAGTGCTGAAATTCAGAAAGGGAGCAATTTAGTTGTAAAAGAAATGTGCAAGTAGAGGGAGGATGTCAAGCAATTAGTGCAAGCAAACCAAAAATCGTGTGAGAAACAGAAGTTGAAAGTGCAGCAGCTTTTAAAGTTCTAAAAAAAAATTGTTAAACTAATAAAAGGAGAGGGGAGTCCTAGGTTTATACATTACATGGATCATTCGCACAACACTGGTACCCAATTGTACACATAGTGTTATCGTGTAATCATCATCTCCATGTCTACCCTTCCCACCCCGTTAAGGTATTAAAGCGCGGAACGGTATCGTTTACTTATCGCATGCTACTACCCGTCCCGATCCTATCAGTTCCGGGGTATTAGAACTTCTAATCCTAAAAGGAAAGAAAGGGATGGAGGCCTTTGTGGAGTTTAAAGGATAAAATTCTAGCTCGACATTCAAAACAAGTATCAAATAAAGGGTGTGAGCACGTGATTTTTGCCCTATGTGAATTATTCCCAAAAATTCAAACAAAATAATTTTCTTTCATTATTTTACAATTTTGTGAATTTAGTGTTATTTTCTGTTAATTGTTTGCATTTTATTTGTGCATTTTAATTCATATGAAAAATATAAAAAGAAAACATGCTTGACATTTGCATTTAGGATCTAATTTCATATTTTAAGATAATTAGTAGTTACGTTGTTTTTAAAATAAAATATAAAAAAAATAACAAAAATAGTCCATTTTGCATTTTTAATTATTAATTGTTGACTTTGTCATGAGTTTACTTTTAAATAGGACTTAATCAATTTTTAGGAATTAATTAGCTTAACTTTGGAAATAAATTAGATCTTTATTTTAATTTTGCATTTTTATAGGATCAGAAAAATACAAATACAAAATGAAAACAAAAAGGAAATAAAAGAAAACAATTAAAAAGAAGGTATTAATAAAAGACCCCAAATTGGGCCAATGTTTGAATAAATAACAATAGCCCAGGTTAAAGCCCCAAATCCACGCCAATTTAGCCCAACCCGCCTCAGGAAACCCGGTCCAGCCTTTTTTTTAAAATCAAAACGACGTCGTTTCCTCAGTTTTAATCCTAGCCCTTGATTTTCTTCATCCAACGGATGAGAACTAACGAGGTTTCTTGATATAAAATGGTCCGGAGCCCCCCCCCCTACCCCAAGCCATCGTCTCTCTCAACCCCCCCCCCCCCCCCCATAGAAACCTCGCCAGCTCCGCTTAGCTCCGCCGCCGGAAATCGTCCACGGCGGCGGAGAACCACCAAATGCCACCAAAATTACACCATAACCCCTCCTCAACCTCCCCATTCCGATTATCCAAACACTTTTCCTCGAAACCCAGCCCAGCACCTCGAATCTTAAATCTAAGACATGAACCCTAGCGCCGCCACAAGATCCCCTGGCGGCGGCGATCACCCAATTCCGTCCAAATTAACACCCTTGAACCGCTTTCATCTCCTCTCCCCAAACCCCAAACCCCGTCCCTCGAATCCTCACCAAACTCCTCAAATATCAAATCGAAAATCCGGCCTAAACCCTAAATCCTCCAAATCTCACCAAATTGACATCGTATGACCTCCTCACTTCCCTCATGTTGAATCCATCGCCAGTAGCATTCGAATCTCACCGGAGTGGTTCGAATTTTAAATCTGAGAAGCGGCAGGACTGTAGAGTTTTCTGTTCTTTCTTTCTTCCTTGTTTGATTTTTCTTCTCATGATTTTTGATTTCTAGTTTAATGTTCGTTTTTGGTTGATTCTGCCTGCACTATTTCTGATATTTAGTTTAATTTTGTTTTAATTTTTGATGTTGTTGGTTTAATCCGGTGGTCAGTTCTTTGATTTTTACTTTTATTGAGTAGTTTAGTTAAATTCGGTTTTTTGTTTTCTGTTCGGTTTTCTTAGAACTAATTTCGATTCTTTGTGATTCATATTTGACTTCGATGCATGATTGTGTATTTGACATGAATTATATTTTAGTTTCCATTTTTTACTTGTTGGTTAATGGTTAATTCACTGTTTTGACCATAGGATATTAGTGTTCATTAGGGTTAAAGTCCAATTTCAATTAATTAGATTAGTTAGCTCAAATTTTAAACTCTGTTTGGTTATAGCTGATTGATCTCTAGTTTTAGTATTGACTAACTATGGTTGTTTGGTTAGTTAACAAGGCTAGGCTAGGTTAGTAAATTTCAGAGTAATTGAAGGGTAGAATAGGCACTCCTAGGTAGAGAATAATGTTGTGGTTAAATCTAGAACCCTCTAGAGTCTTCTAAATAGGGCTTTAGTGTAAATTTCAGTAATTTTAGTGGGATAACTTTAGTAACAAGTCAGAAAATAGAGGGTTAAGTGTCACGACCCAAACCCCGGTCGTGATGGCGCCCAACACATTGCAAGGCAAGCCCGACCATTTACACAACCTTAGCCAAATAATCTATATAAATAAATGAATGATCACTGCTAAAATACCAAATTAAATGCGGAATTTTTGTATTAATCTCTAACATTCGAAAATCCCAAAATAAAAACAAAGTACTAATCAACCCACAGAATCTGGTGTCACGAACATGAGCCTCTAGAAACAGATTATTAACCCATTACAAGTCCGACTAAGAAAAATATACGAATAAAATAGTAAAAGATAGAAGGGAGAGATCAAGGCTACGAACGCCATGTAGCTACCTCGATACTCCCGGATATTTACTGCTCCGCTAAACAAGTCCTCACTCACCCTGTGGTGTACCTGAATCTGCACACAAGGTGCAGGGAGTATTGTGAGTATTTCCAACCCAGAAAGTAATAAATATAAATAAAGTCTGAGGATAAGAAATCCTAAATAAACACAAAGTAAAACTATAAATACAACAACGTGGACCAATAGCATAATACAGTAAACATTAAAAATAGTTATAATAAAGTCACACCAGAATGAGAATAAATAACAATTAAATATGCAATGCAACACATAAACCAGTACCTCCAGTACCCCGCTGCGGCCGTGCAGCCCGCTCCATTTATTTAACGTCGACGGCACTCACTGGGGGTGTGCAGACTCCAGGAGGGACCCCTTACGGCCCAAGCGCAATAATAAGCCATCTCGTGGCATCAAACAGGCCCTTCGCCTCATATCAATATCATTATAATACTGCTGCGGCGTGCAGCCCGATCCCATACTCAGTCCAAAAATCACACAATAGTATAAAAATATTCAGCCCAAACTTCATTTTAAAATATTAACTTAATTTCTAATTTAAGAAAAAGGCTGAGATTTCAAACACAGTATTAAATACCAGGACTGAGTTTAATATTTATAAATATGGTATAAAACTATTAAAATAATCCCTGAAGGATTCAAGTAGTTGGCACGAAGCCCAATTATGACAATTAATCCATTTTTATAAGGATATTACAAATCTACAATCAAATAGGTACCAATTTTATTAAGCGGGACGGACCAAGTCACAGTCCCTGACGGTGATCTACCCCACGCCCGTTATCCGGCGTGCAAGTCACCTCACATAGCACTACGATGTGCAAATTCGGGGTTTCAAACCCTCAACACAACATTTACATTTATTACTAACCTCAAGCCGGCCAAAGTCCTAGCTTGCTATGCCCTTGCCTTTCGATTTCACCTTTTCGCGCGTCGAATCTGACCAAAACCACAACGAATACGTCACAATATGCTAAGGGAATATAACCCAATCGAAAAGACTCGAAAAACATCGAAAATCACGAAGTTGGCAAAACCCGAGCCCCGGGCCCACTTCTCGAAAAATTATAAAATTCACATCACCGGATTCCTTATCTCGCCACGAGTCCATGCATATAAAGGACACCAAAATCGGAGTCCAAATGACCCCTCAAATTCCCATTTTTGTTCTCTTAGGTTTCAAGCCCTAAACCACCATTTTTGACCCTAATTCCTTGAGTTTTCAGTGAAATTTCATGTATTTGCATGACAAAATTGTGTTCTAAGTCCAAGAATGCTTACCTGATCGAAGTCCTTGAATTTCCTCTTCAAAATCGCTCAAGAACACCCCAAGTCCGAAGTCAAAATATGTGTTCTGTAAATATTTCGCGAAGGGAATTAAAACCCATTCTGACCAGTTATTTCCGCATCTGCGGCTACATAGCCGCATCTGCGACTTCTGCTTTTGCGATGAGGAGCTGCTTCTGCGGACAAGACCGCTTCTGCGGTTACTAGACCGCTTCTGCGGTCTCGCATATGCGATTCCTTTTACGCAGGTGCGGTTTCCATTAGCCTTCCAAAATTCCGCATCTGCGGTCCTTCTTTCGCATCCACGACTCCGCAGATGCGGTCAGCATCTCCGCACCTGCGATGCCTGTCGCTTCTGCGGTTCTTGACTCGCTTCTGCGGTACCACTTCTGCGGTCCCATTTCCACAGGAGCGAAAATACCAGAAGCTGCACAGGTTCTGCAATCTTCTAAGTTCAAAACTTCCCGTTAGCCATCCGAAATCACCCCGAGGCCCTCGGGACCTCAACCAAAAATACAAACATGATACAATACCTTATTCAAACTTGCTCCTATCATTAAAACACCTCAAACAACACTAAAACCATCATTTCTCATCGAATTCAAACCTAAGTTCTTCTAAAACTTCCGAAACACGCATTCGATCAGAAACCCAACCAAAACACCTCCGAATGACCTGAAATTTTGCACACACATCCAAAATCACCTAACGAAGCTACAACAACTCTCGAAATCTCATTCCGACCCCCGGATCAAAATCTCACCTACCAACCGGAATTCACCAAAATACTAACTTCGCCAATTCAAGCCTAATTATACACCGAACCTCCAAAATCAATTCCGATCGCACTCCTAAGTCACAAATCATCCCCCGAAGCTAACCAAATCATCGGAATTCAAATCCGAGCCCTCTAACACAAAAGTCAACATCCGGTTGACTTTTCCAACTTAAGCCTTCTTAAAAGAGACTAAGTGTCTCATTTCTTCTCAAAACCATTCCAAACCAACTCTAACACATCAAATACTGATAATGAAACATGAAGAAGCATAACATGGGGGAAACGGGGCGGTAACTCACGTGGCGACGGGTCGGGTCGTCACATCCTCCCAAACATAAACAAACGCTCGTCCTCGAGCGGGTCAAGAAACATACCTGAAGTCTCAAATAGGTGAGGATATCTGCTTCGCATCTCCTGCTCGGTCTCCCAGGTAGTCTCCTCCACGGGCCGACCTCTCCATTGCACTTTCACTGATGCAACATCCTTTGATCTCAACTTCCGAACCTGACGATCCAAAATGGCTGCTGGCTCTACCTCATAAGTCAAGTCACCCTTCAGCTGAACTGTACTGAAATCTAAAACGTGGGACGGGTCCCCAATGTACTTCCGGAGCATAGACACATGAAAAACTGGATGCACGCCCGACAAGCTAGGTGTCAAGGCAAGCTCATAAGCCACCTCCCCGATCCTCCTAAGTACCTCAAAAGGACCAATGAACCGCGGACTCAGCTTCCCTTTCTTCCCAAATCTCATAACACCCTTTGTGGGTAAACCTTCAGCAAGACCTTCTCACCAATCATAAAAGATACATCTCGAACCTTCCTGTCTGCATAGCTCTTATGTCTCGACTGTGCTGTACGGAGTCTCTCCTGAATCACTTTCACCTTCTCCAATGCATCATGAACCAAATCTGTCCCCAACAACCTAGCCTCCCTGGGCTCGAACCAACCAACTGGATATCTACACTGCCTCCCATACAAGGCCTCATAAGGTGCCATCTAAATGCTGGACTGATAGCTATTGTTGTAGGCAAACTCTGCAAGCGGTAGAAACGGATCCCATGACCCTCCAAAATCAATAACACATGCACGTAACATATCTTCCAATGTCTGAATGGTGCGCTCGGACTGCCCGTCCGTCTGAGGGTGAAAAGCCGTGCTCAACTGCACCTGGGTACCCAACTCTCGCTGAACCGCCTGCCAAAACTGAGAGGTGAACTGAGTGCCCCGATCTGATATGATGGAAACTGGGACACCATGCAATCGAACTATCTCCCGAATATAGATCTCTGCCAGCCGCTCTGAAGAATAAGTAGTACAAACCGGAATGAAGTGCGGGGACTTGGTCAGCCTGTCTACAATCACCCAAATAGCATCAAATTTCTTCAGAGTCCGTGGGAGTCCGGTAACAAAATCCATAGTGATCCTCTCCCACTTCCACTCAGGAATAACCATCTGCTGATGTAAGCCACCCGGTCTCTAATGCTCATATTTCACTTGCTGACAATTAAGACACCGGGCTACATACTCCACAATATCTCTCTTCATCCTCCGCCACCAATAGTGCTGTCTAAGATCCTGATACATCTTCGTGGCACCCGGATGAATGGAATACCGCGAGCTATGGGCCTCCTCCAATATCAACTCCCGAAGCCCATCCATATTGGGCACGCAAATCCGGCCCTGCATCCTCAACACACCATCATCTCCAATGGTCACATCCCTGGCATCATCATGCTGAACCCTGTCCTTAAGGACAAGCAAATGCGGATCATCATACTGACACTCCCTGATGCGGTCATACAAGGAAGACCGAGAAACCACACAAGCCAACACTCGACTGGGCTCTGAAATATCTAATCTCACAAATCGGTTGGCCAAGGCCTGAACATCAACTGCAAATGGCCTCTCCTCAACTGGAATGTATGCCAAGCTCCCCATACTTACCGACTTCCGGCTCAAAGCATCGGCCACTACATTGGCCTTCCCCGGGTGATACAGGATAGTAATGTCATAATCCTTAAGTAACTCCAACCATCTACGCCGCCTCAAATTAAGATCCTTTTGCTTGAACAAATGCTGAAGACTGCGATGATCAGTGAATACCTCACAGGATACGCCATACAAGTAATGCCTCCAAATCTTCAGTGCATGGACTATAGCTGCTAGCTCCAGTCATGGACGGGGTAGTTCTGTTCATGGGGCTTCAATTGACGAGAAGCATACGCAATAACTCTACCCTCCTGCATCAAAACACAACCAATCCCAACTCTCGAAGCATCGCAATATACCGTATAAG
>NW_017670476.1:567463-615517 GCF_001879085.1 Nicotiana attenuata | reverse complement strand
GCGCTGAGTTATACCATATGGCATCAGATGAAATACTATGACAATGAATCCAGGTAAGCCGGAACACACGTGTTAATCGATGCAGTGCATGGAAGACTGCGGGGCAATGGCTTTAACTACGCCGAAGCATGACGAGAAATTCATAGTGACCATATCCTAGTCCTGAAAGCAGTCTTATGAATAATCTGAAGCTTGGATTTGTTAAGCTGTTGGTAACCAACGTAACGAAGAGATCAATTTTCGAGAACAACCTCGGCTCCGCTGAAGCTGGTCAAATAAATCAGTCAATGCGAGGGTAAGGGTACTTGTTTTTAATTGTTACTTATTTTAACTGCCTATAATCGATGCACATTCTCATCGTGCCATCCTTCTTCTCCCAAATAGAACTGGTGCACCCCAAGGTGTGACAACACTAGCCGAATGACCCCTTATCCAGGAGCTCCTTGAAGCTCCTCAATTCTTTCAACTCCGCTGGTGGGCGCGATGGCGATATGGTGGATAGAAATGGTTGAGTGCCTGGCACTGTAGGTCAATGCGCAAAACCAATGTCCTATCAGGCGCATAACCCGGCAGGTCTACAGGAAAACACATCGGAGAACTCGCCTTCACAACGGGAACCGACTCAATCTGGGTCTCAGCTCCCACATCTCTCACAAACGCCAAATAGGAAAGACAACCCTTTTCCAACATACGCTGGGCCTCAGAAGAAAATAACTTTGCTAGGAATATAGTCAGTCAACCACGCCACTCGATCCGCGGGTACAACCCGAGGTGCCAGAAGTGACTGTCTTAGGCATAAAGTCAGAATAGCTGACACTGGAGATAACCAGTCCATGCCCGATAATATCGAATCTACATATTCAGTAGCAATAGATCAACCTCGGGTCTCCAACCCCCAATAGTCAGCCAAACACGACCGGTAACATGTTCACAATAATAGTGCGCCGCCGGGTAGACACATGAACAGGTAGGCAAGACACCTGGTGCGTACCCAAATGCATAAAGCAAAAGTATGAAGATACATGATGAATAGGTAGAACCGGGATCAAATAATATGAGGCATCTCTGTGACAGACTGAAATAATACCTTGTAATGACAGCGCTTGAAGCAATAGTATCTGTCCTGCCGCATCGCGTAGAAACGAGCCTGGCCACCGCCTGATCGATCTCCACCTCTGGGGCGGGCCCCTGGCTGCTGATCTCCACCCTTAGCCGACTGGCGGGTGGTGAAGTAACTGGGAGCAGAAGTCGAGGGCTGACCCTCTGCTGATGCTGTCTGCCACGGAGGCGAGGGCATGCCGTCCTAAAATGACCCAACTCTCCGCACTCATAGCAAGCTGCCGCGGTACTGAAGATGGGACTGATGAAAACTCTCGACACGCGAGTGACTAGCAGATGCACCCGGCGCAGAAGAACCCTGAACTATGGGGCATGAGATGAAACTCCGAGCTGGAGGGCTAGTGAAGTCTGACCTGCATGGGGCCCATGATGACCACGGCCTGAAGATCCCCCACGATATTCTGGACGAGCTGACTGAGCAAGCCTGAAAGAGGACCCTCTACCCTGCTGGAAACTGACCCAATTCGAAGTAGCACCACTGTAACTGCCCGATCCACGAGGCCTCTTAGCCTCCCTCTCCTCTCGCTCTCTATGACGAACTGACTCAATCTCACGAGCAATGTCCTACACTCCTCAAACGTAGCACCCAGTACTCTCTCTCTAGTCAATCAGAATACGGAGATGGAGTTAAGACCATCCACAATCTCCTGATCCTCTCGCGATCTTTGGAACCATCCAAATTAGCAGACGACCAGCTGGGAAAACCTCACCTCATACTGAGTCACTATCAGGTCTTCCTGTGTCAACTCACTCAAACTGCCTACGCAACTCTTCCTGCGGGACTGAGTATATACTCTCCAGAAAAAGAGCTGAGAAATGCTACCAAGTCAGAGGTGCTGCACCGGCAGGGCTACGCCTCTACCCACCAAGTAGAGCATCCCCCGTGAACTGAAAAGTAGTAAATGCCACACCACTCGACTCAAGGATCACCGCCGTACGAGCATACGCTGCATCTGTCAAGAAACTCTGGGCAATCCTCGCCCTCAGCACACCGAATGTCGTGAGGCTGAGTCTACCAAACCTCTCGAGACGACGCTGCTCATCGTCTGCATTAGCTGAACCACAAAAACCCTGAGCTGTGCAACCTGCCTGAGCTGGAGGTGCCTCCGGTGTCTGTAGCCCCTGCACTCCCTGCGCAGGTGTGCAAGCATCGGGGGTCTGATTGCCTCCCCCGGTCTGTGAAGTAGCTGCTATTGCTGTGGTGGCTGAAACTGCTTGAGCCAAACCAGTACAGACCGTCAAGATCTGTGCCAAGGTCTCCTGAAGACCCAGAATCACAATAGGCACAGCTGGTGCCTGAGCAGGTGCTGCTGGAGTCTCCACCGCTGGAGCCTGATCCTGAGCTGGGGCAACCATAGGATTAGCAGGTACTGTCCCGGCTACTCTACCCCTGCCACGACCACGACCGCGTCCACGGCCTTTGGCGGCCTCAGTAGGTGGCACTGGTGGTCGTCCGTCACGTTCGGTAGCTCTTGTTCTCACCATCTGTGAGAGAATAGAATAACAAAGATTTAGTTCACAGTTCAACAAAGCCGCACGACAAGAGTTTCAAGAATATGGAGTATTTCCTAAAGGTTCCGCAGCCTCTCGAGGATAAGTACAGACGTCTCCGTACCGATCCGCGAGACTCTACTAAACCGGCTCATGATTCGCGAGACCAAGTAACCTGGCTCTGATACCACCTTGTCACGATCCAAACCCCAGTCGTGATGGCGCCCAACACATTGCTAGGCAAGCCCGACCATTTACGCAAGCTTAGCCAAATAATCTAATTAAATAAATAAATTTTCACTACTATAATACAAATTTAGTGCAAAAATTCTGATATAATCTCTAACATTCGAAAACCCCAAAATAAAATACTAAATAGCCCACAGAATCTGGTGTCACGAACATGAGCCTCTAGAAGCAGATTATTCACCTATTACAAGTCCGACTAGGAAAATAATACGAATAAAATAATAAAAGATAGAAGGGAGAGATCAAGGCTGCGAACGCCATGCAGCTACCTCGACACTCCCAGATAACTGCTGCTCAGCTAACAAGCCCTCACTCACCCTTTGGTGTACCTGGATCTGCACACAAGGTGCAGGGAGTATTGTGAGTACTTCCAACTCAGAAAGTAATAAATATAAATAAGGTCTGAGGATAAGAAATCCTAAATAAACACAAAGTAAAGCTAAAAATACCATTAAACAGCAATATAGTTAGAATAAAACATCAGAACAGATGAAGAAATAAATGACAATTAAATATGCAATGCAACACATAAACCGGTACCTCCAGTACCCCGCTGTGGCCGTGCAGCCCGCTCCATTTATTTAACGTCGACGGCGCTCACTGGGGGTGTGCAGACTCCGGGAGGGGCCCCTTACGGCCCAAACGCAATATTAAGCCATCTCGTGGCATCAATCAGGCCCTTGGCCTCATATCAATATCATTATCATACCACTGCGGCATGCAGTCCGATCCCATACTCAGTCCAGAATCACATAAGCCTTTCGGCACAATAATATAAAAATATTCAGCCCAAACTTCATTTAAAAATATTACTTTAGTTTCTACTTTTAGAAAAATGGCTGAGTTTACAAAACAGTGTTAAATACCAAGACTGAGTTCAATATCTAGAAATATGGTAAGAAACCAGTAAAAATAATCCCTGAAGGATTCAAGTAGTTGGCACGAAGCCCAATTATGACAATTAATCCATTTTTATAAGGATATCACAAAAACTACAATCAATTAGGTAGTAATTTTATTAAGCGGGACGGACCAAGTCACGATCCCCGACGGTGCTCTACCCCACGCCCGTTATCCGGCGTGCAAGTCACCTCACATAGCACTACGTTGTGCAAATTCAGGGTTTCGAACCCTCAACACAGCATTTACATTTATTACTAACCTCAAGCCGGCCAAGGTCCTAGCTTGCTATGCCCTTGCCTTTCGAATTCGCCTCTTCGTGCGTCGAATCTGACCAAAACCACAACGAATACGTCACAATATGCTAAGGGAATATAACCCAATCGAAAAGACTCGAAAATCACGAAGTTGGCAAAACCCGAGCCCTGGGCCCACTTCTCGAAAAATTATAAATTTTGCATCACCGGATTCCTTATCTCGCCACGAGTCTATACATATAAAGAACACCAAAATCAGAGTCCAAATGACCCCTCAAATTCCCATTTTTGTTCTCTTAGGTCTCAAGCCCTAAACCACCATTTTTTACCTTAATTCCTTGAGTTTTCAGTGTAATTCCATGTATTTGCATGATAAAATTGTGTTCTAAGTCCAAGAATGCTTACCTGATCGAAGTCCTTGAATTTCCTCTTCAAAATCGCTCAAGAACACCCCAAGTCCGAAGTTAAAAATATGTTTTCTGTAAAATTTCGCGAAGGGATTAAAACCCACTTCTAATCAGTTGTTTCCGCTTCTGCGGTCCTTTGTCGCTTCTGCGACTACCGCATCTGCATTCATTTTTCGCTTCTGCGGAATCTCACTTATTGTCCAAAATTCCGCATCTGCGGTCCTTTTGTCGCATCTGCGACTCCGCAAATGCGGTTGGCATCTTCGCACCTGCGACTACTGTCGCTTCTGCGGTTCTTGAATCGCTTCTGCCTGCGGTCCCATTTCCGCAGAAGTGAAAATACCAGAAGCAGCAAAATTCTGCAATCTCTTTAAGTTCAAAACTTCCCGTTAGCCATCCGAAATCACCCCGAGGCCCTCGGGACCTCAACTAAGAATACAAACATGATCCAATACCTTATTCAAACTTGCTCCAATCATCAAAACACTTCTAACAACACTAAAACCATCATTTCTCATTGAATTCAAGCCTAAGTTTTTCAAAACTTCCGAAATACGCATTCGATCAAAAATCCAACCAAATCACCTCCGAATGACCTGAAATTTTGCAGACACATCCCAAATCACCTAACGAAGCTACTGCAACTCTCGGAATTCCATTCCGACCCTCGGATCAAAATATCACCTATCGACCAGAATTTGCTAAAATTCTAAGTTTGCCAATTCAAGCCTAATTCTACTCCCGACCTCCAAAATCGCTTTTGATTACACTCCTAAGTCACAAATCATCCCCCGAATCTAACCAAATCATCGGAATTCAAATCCGAGCCCTCTAACACAAAAGTCAACATCCGGTTGACTTTTCCAACTTAAGCCTTCTTAAAAGAGACTAAGTGTCTCATTTCTTATCAAAACCATTCCAAACCAACTCTAACAGATCAAATACTGATAATGAGACATGAAGAAGCATAACATAGGGAAAACGGGGCGGTAACTCATGTGACGACGGGTCGGGTCGTCACAATAAATCTATCTGTAAAGATACTACTAAAAAATATTTCAGTAAAGATACCACTAAAAAAAGAAAGGATGGATTGAATCTCTGAAGATTGCTCTGTTTTTTGGGTGTTTTTCGGTTGAGAATCTTTTCTATAACTGGAAATACAAAATTTGTGTGTTATAATTGAGTTTGTTGAGTTATATTAGGAGTCTATCGCGTTAATTGATTCACTTACCGTTTTTAAACAGCTGAAGACCTTTTTTTCGCAAATTCCGTTACTGTATTCATGAATACAGCTCGCGAATACAGTCGAATACATTCTCTGCTTAGCTGGACTCCCCTGTTTTCCGCCGAGTTTTGCTACTGTATTCATGAATACAGTAGCAAAAATACATTGGATACAGTCTATAACAACTGAAAACATAACTATAGGAAGTAATTTAGTAAATAGTAGCTATAGCAAACTAATAATCACTAAAACATAGTGGTTTCTGAAAATTTCTCAAGAAAAAAACACGTAGAAACCGATAAGCCCAATAAAGAAATCAACTCTATTTGGTTTTGACAAAAACTGAGCCTAATCGAAGCATGATCACCCCTAATGGTAGGCATGGTGGGTCAAGTTTTACCCTGCAAAACTCTGCATAGCAATTTTTTTTAACTCACCTCGCCTCGCCCAACATAGACATGTCCTGCTCCGCCCTATGTTTTCTTTTTCATGTTATTATTTAGTTAAAACAGACAAGTTTAATATTTTATTATTTTTTAAATAGAAAGTTTGATATTATTCAAGTGGTTTAATTTTTATCTCTCTCTTTTCATTTCGTGTAGTGGGTTTTTCTTGGTGTCATTTATTTCATCTAAACTTTTGCTAGAATTTTCCTTCACTCGTGTTTTGAAGGAAAAATATACTCCATAAACATAAGCCAAGTATCATTAAAGTTCAAACTTCAGAGCATTAATTTTTAAGTGAGAGGTAAAATTGGATTGTCACCATATTAATGACTCGTTATTGTCTTATTACGAAATTGGCGTCAACTTTTACCAAGTTGATAATAAGGTTAGGTAATTTGTTAGGCCTCTTTCTTAAGATGATAAATTAGAAAAATAATAAAAAAGAAAATCACATTTCATGAATTCAGGGAGAAGAGTGGATAAACACTCCTCGTGCAGTTTCTTTTATTAGCTACAAGTAATATAGTATTGTCATTGAAGTAGCCAAAATAGTTAATAAACTCATACAAGATGTAATAAATCCTCAAGTTTTATGAATTTTGAGAAGTTTTATCATGACTGTTACACACTACAGATCATTGTATTGGGAAAATTGAGTTTACATATTAAAGTAGTATGGAGATGACGTGTCGTGACACGTAGACTGGTCAAATGGTCAAAGAATTTCAACTAGCCAAGAGGCACGAGTAGCAATGGATGCGAGCAAAGGCAAAGGAAGAGGCACGGGCAGACATTCAAAGGATTCAGCGCCCGTACCTATTCAAGACATTTAAATTCAAGAATCAAGAAGTATCAAGGGAATGAATTTGACAACACATGAGAGTCCAAATACAGTATTTAATAAGCCTTAAATGCTAAAAACCTTAGAGAATCTGTCTTGAATATAATGATTATGTAACGTAGCATTAAATGTCATTAATTTCCCATAATAGCCTTATTATGACAAAGGCAAGACATATATCTCAAAAATAGCTATAAAAAGGAGAGGGCTGAACAATTGTAGGGACACGAAAGATCATCTGAATATACTTTGGTTTACTTGTTTTATTCAATTATATTCTGGCTATTCAAATTACTTTCTTTATACATTCTTGCGATTATCAGTAACCCGTGTTCTTCTAAATTATAGCTTTAGTCAAAATTCTTTTTTTTTGTTAAACAAATTGGTTCCGTTACCGGGAATGCATCAACCATGTCGAACAACAATGACAACATTCAAGGAAACCAAGAAAATCAAACAACCCAGCAACTTCAGGGAGATCCACAGAACAATAACGTACTAATTCCTTCTCCACGAGGCTCTCCACGGCGGTCTCGTGAAGGCACTCCTGATGGGTCTCATACAGATGGACAGGCTCAATTCGAAAATGTTGAAACTATGGATGAGGCTTTGCAAAAACTTATTGCCTCACAAGTCAATAAAGCTCTTCAGGCTTTTGTTAGCCAATTACCTGCTGCACCACCCACACCCACTCCAAATAACAACACTCTGGAGAACCCTCGTTCCGGGCTCGTTAATTCGGGTAGTGGTGGAACCCCCAGCGAATCACAGGAGGGAGAACCAGGTAACTTAGTTAATTCTGATTTACAAAATTTAGTACTAACATTGCAGAAACAACTCAAGGAGCAAAGTGATCGCATAGAGCAAATACCCGGGGTGCCACCTGTGATCAAAGGGGTAGATATGGATAAATATTCACATCAACCCTGGAATTCAAGTGCTGCTCCCCTTCCAATCCCAAAGAAATTCAAAATGCCTGATATACCAAAATACGATGGAACAACAGACCCACGAGACCACGTGACTGCATTCACAACAGGCGTAAAAGGCAACAATTTAACTAAGCAGGAGATTGAATCAGTATTAGTCAAGAAATTTGGTGAAACACTCACTAACGGTGCACTAACATGGTATTCTCTTTTACCCGAAAATTCTATAAATTATTTTGCTGAGCTTGCAGATTCTTTCATCAAAGCACACTCGGGAGCTCAAAAAGTCGAAAAAAGAATGGAAGATATTTTTAAAATTAAACAAGGGGACTCAGAATTGCTTAGGGAATTTGTGGACAGATTCCAGCGTGAAAGAATGACATTGCCACGTGTACCAGATAACTGGGCAGCTATAGCTTTCACAAGCAATTTGAATGAGAAAAGCTCAGAAGCTACGAGGCGACTCAAGGAAAGCCTTCGTGAATTCCCAGCTACAACATGGAATGACGTTTACAATAGATATAGCACAAAGTTGAGGATTGAAGAAGATATTATTTCACGACATCAAAAAGAAGAAAAGGTAAGCTCAAGACAGGCGGAAAACGAAAAAAGGTCCGGTAAAAACAGGTAAAACACCATTTGATAACTTGAAAAAAAATACTAAACTTAGAAAGGTCTAATAAGAACAAAAAACTTACAGGAATTAGGCTATTGCTAAGAAACTCTTCATATGAGGCATAGGAGTATACCACAGTCCCCATCCGCTCTGGCGTGGCGGCAATTCAATTCTCTTCACTGTTCTATGATCTAAATTATAAAGAAACAACCCTTTACCCTTTAAGTGAAGCAAAAGTTCACCTTCTTGGATGTTCAAAAGCTTTATCCGCCCACAAATGTCGCTGGTAAGGGATGAAATATTCATGAAATACAAACTAAAAGGGAAAATCCTCTCATCACAGAGATCAATATTGTACCTTTTGATCCATATACGCATTTCATAGTCCTTCAAGATCCATATATCCACTACATAGTAAGAGATAAGCAAGTTACAGAAACACAAACTATCATCCTTCACCAAAAGAGTCATAGCTTGATGCTTTCGCTTTGAATTGCATACGCTCCCGGGATGAGGCATAGCAGAGAGTTCTTCCTTATCCATTTTGAAAACCATGATTCCGTTTGCACAAGGAGGAATATCTTTTCTTTCTAAATCGTGGTCAATGATCCAATGAAACGCTCCATTCACAACTGCTGGAGTGCCACCAGATGACAAAAAGTTGAAAGAGGAGGACGAGCGAATTTTCCTCCATGTCCATGTCTTGAAAATATATACGAAATACTGACAACAACTGCCTCGTACTTGGGCGTAAAGAATTCTGAATTGCCGTGTGTATGGACAAAAATAAATAGCACATAAGTAGCCCGGGTGAAGTGTATGTTGTACAGCTACTTCTTCTTGTGTTATCGGGTTGAAAGCATAATAAGTAGACTGCCACTTCAAGTCACCAAACATAAGAACTCCTTGACAAGTGTACGTAAGAACAAGTTGGTGATCCCAATATTTATTAATCATAAGCTCGGGTCTGAGATATAGTTGCTTGAAGGCGACCTTCTTCTTCTTCTTATTATTATTATTAAGGTTTTCACCAACAACATAAAGATCTTGCCCGTGCTTGATAGTCAAATAATCCTGTAAGAGAATCAGGGGTCTACTAGCTCTACTGAGATCATCATATAAGGTGATAAAATAGTCATGTGATGAGACCAAAGCTCTCCAATGCCTACAAACCCATCTACATCTAAGAAGAGAATATGCTGGAAGTCTACTCAGAATATCAATGATGAGACAATCAGGCAAACTTTCGAAAGTTTCAGTAATTTCTTCTTCACCTTTGCATATTGAAGGAAATAGTGAACCCAACAGTTGTGTAGTCCATGTGAAGCATTCCAGTTCCATGACCTATAATATAAAGCAGAAAAATAATGGTTACTTGGTATGACAACAAAATATGCATTGATTGATCAAAAGAGAAACTACAACTTTTATAATAATAGAATTTTCAGAGAGGTATAACCATATAATAATAGAATAAGAAGCTCAAATCATAAAATATGAACCATGTACGATTGCACCAAATAGCGTGGCCTAATCATCAATAAAGTTGATAGAGAACCATGAGGTCTCACGTTCAAATTTCATCAAAGACAAAAAGTAATGGGTGATCTGCCTAAGCTTTGGTGAGCAGAGCTTCCCGGTAGCAGGTACCCGGTGATATAGTGCATAAGCTCAGACACCACCGTTATCAACGACAAAAAGTCAAAAATATGGACCATGATTAAAACATTTAAGTTTTGGGATTGGTAGAATTTGATATATGCTTGATCACGTGACCAAATATAATCACAGAGGTCTCGAGTTTAAATTCCAATGGCGGCAAATCACAAATTCCATCTGCCTCAGAATTTTCACTAAAAAAGTGAGAAAAAATCAAGGAGATTCAACATTTAATATATAGAGGTACGAAAAAACACATATACATTAGAGTATCATCAAACATTGGGTAAAGGAACTTACAACTTGTTGAACGGAAAAGCAGCGACGGGAGGACCGGAGGACGGAACTGAGGACTTCCTGAATATTTCGCCTCTACTCTCAACTATTCAATTATAGTTCGATTTCGCTTTTGTTTCGGTTTTAGAATTGCTTTTGTTTTGGACGACAATGTTGGATAGTGTTTGAATTTGAACAGTTTTGGGGTTTTTTGCCCTTTCAATTTTGGATTTCATTTACAATTATTTGCACAAAGGAAAAGGATATTTATTTGACTTCAATTGACAAAGTTTCATTATATTTTAGATGGGTAAATTCACAAATGGTCATATAATTGTGATTTTTTTTATTAAAATCTTATAAATATATTTTCTCACGCAAAAATTATATAACTTTCATGATATTTTATTTGTGTTATTATTTATTAGACTGAAAAAATAATGAAAAAACATGAAATAAAAAAAAATACTACCGAAGAGTTGTGTTTTCGGTCACGACGATTTTTGTGTGAATTAGTGAGTTTTATGATTTTGGTGTGAGAAATATAGTTATATGGCTTTAGTGGGAAAAAAGTCATAGTTATATGACCATCTGCGAAATTTATCCTATTTTAGACCCAATTGTCCATAGATCTTTTTTCTTCTTTTTTTCTTCCGGAAAGTTTTTTCAAAAATGTGTTTGTCCATAAAAAACTATACTAAATTTTAGGAGAATATTTGAAAAAGAGTTTTCGGGAAAAAAAAAATTCACTCGCAAAACTGCAATATTTTTTTAAGTGAGATGCATTCAAACATTATTTCAAATTGCAGATATCATTTTTCAACTTACCCACAAATATATTTTTGTTTTTTAAATTATACTGTAAATTTAAATCCATTGTCCAAACGCCTATTTAGTTTATTTTTAGTTTTAAATGTTTAGAATCTACACTAGCAGTGTGATTTTACTGGCTTATCCCAACAACTACTTGATCTAAGTGGCACAAGAGATCAAAGATAAATCAATAACAGTAACAGGCAGAGAATTCTCTTTTTCAAGTTTCATTATCGACCCTGTCCAACCAAGAAAGAATTTTGTCAATATATTTCTTACCACCCGAAAAATTAGGGTGAGATTCAAAAATAGTCAGAATTACAAGTGGTAGTTGAAAAATAACCGCAGTTTCAAAAGTAAAAAAATGTAGTCACTTTTCATATAAAAATGAATCTGAAGAAAGACACTATTCAAAATCCGAAAATATTCCAGCATAATATATTGCGGTTCGAAATTTTTACATGTGAACTTCCAGCATAATATACTGGAGTTTCAGCGTAATATACTGGAGTTCTAGCATAACATACTAGGCCAGCACAATATGCTAGAAGTTTTTACACATGTGCTTCAATCTCCAGTATATTATGCTGGAACTTTCCGTGCGCTGGAGTTCCAGCATAATATGCTGGAAGTTCATACAGAGGTGCACCAATCATCAGTATATTATGTGGAACTTTCCGTGTTATAGCAAAATAGTAGTTATTTTTCAATGACTTTGCAAGCGCCGACTATTTTTTAGTTACCAGTACGAAAACTGGCTAACCCGTGCTACTTTTACGAAAAATTATATGTCGAAAGGTGATTAATTTATAGTTCTCGACTTTTGTTAGTTAGTCCTGATAATGTCCTGGCGGCATAACCCTTTGAAAGAGTCGTGAAAAGTGAAAACGTGACAGGATCAATTTACATACCAATTACGAAACTCGTCAATGTGCAAACTTTTACCAAATCTTGATAATTATTCAACTTAATAAATCATATGAAATTGACACCAAAATTGAAATAATTTACCTGACCTTTCTACCTTGCCGTATATATAATTGCAAACCACCTAATACCGCACATGCAAGTTGAGTCATTAAGCATATATATAAAGCTTCTACTTAATGGGCAAACCACTCCAAATTAATTTTATTTACATTTATATACTCCACTCTCAAGTCAAACTAAGTATCCTCATTAATAGTAGTACTAAATTTTTTACTTTAAAGCGCTGGATTTTATCACCTACCATATGTACAAAATTTCTCAAATTTGAATTTTCCTGACTTAACCATAATGGACAACTAACTACTACATAGTAAAAAATATGTGGTATTAGACAAAGAAGAACGGTTTAAATGCTCTTAAAAAATAATGATTGGTTAACAAAAAAAGATGTGTATTAACTTTTAGTATTTAACAAGAAAATGAAAGTTTAGTGCTAAACAAATAAGAATTGGATTTTCTCCCTTTTTACTCATAAATTGTACTCCCTCCCTCTGTTCCAATTTATGTGAACCTATTTCCTTTTTGGTCTGTTCCAAAAGAATGAACCTTTTTCTAAATTTGGTAACAATTTAGCTTAAACTTACAATTCTATCTTTAATGAGAAACTTTTATAACCATAAAAATACTCTAGGCCCCTTTTTGACTTGTTTAGGGCCACAAAGTCCAAACAAGTTCACATAAACAGGTTCACATAGAAAAGTCTTCATTTTTTCTTAAACTCCGTGCCCAGTCAAACAGGTTCACATAAATTGGAACGGAGGGAGTAGAAGTTACACATTTGGCTGCTCAACTAAAAATATTTACGGTCGCCAGCTAATATCAACAACAATAACATACCCAGTTTGATCCTACAAGTGAGATCTGACAGGGGTAGTGTGAATGCAGATTTTACCCTTCATTGTGAAGGTAGAGAAACTGTTTCCGATAGACTCTCGGCTCAAAGAAAATATAATCACAACTAATATACATATAATATACACAAAGTATACATAGGGTGGACGGCTATTTTAGCTAATCTCTCAAAGTAGAAAATTTCAACTTGATTTTTCTCTCTCTATCCCCCAAATAGCACCAACCACCAAAGGCAAGCCACCGTCTGGACGTCGGCTAATGCAAGGTCGGCACACAAATTCTTTGAATAAAAAAGCTTTAAGGATAGTATATTTTAAGCAATCTGCAGCTGTATATGAAGAGTTGGCGCCAGCAATTCTTGACGGTTGAAACATTTAATATAACCCCATAACTTTATTTCTTTCCAAAATAACAAGAATGATAGAATCTTGAAGATACTTTCTTTTTAAAAAATAAGATTGGTTTCAATGCAGTTCGCGTACACCTCAACTATTATATTGAATACATGCTGCCGGTATTGAAAGAGAGCCTTGGAACAACGATGAAGTTATCTCCATGTGACCTATAGGTCAAAAGATCGAATCATGGCAGCCACTAATGCTTACACTAGGGTAGCTGTCTACATCGTACCCCTTGGGATTCGACACTTCCCTAGACGCAACATGAACACGAGATGCCTTGTGCATAGATTGCAACCCTAATGCTTGCATTAGGAAAGGTTGTCTACATCACCTCCCTTGGGGTGCAGCCCTTACCCAGACCCTGCGTGAACGCTGTGTACCGAGCTGCCCTCTTTACTTGCTGCCGGTACCGAAGGTCTCATGATTTTCACCCACTTCAATGGCGCCATGGCGGTTAAGCCACACCTTTTGGTGCTGCCGTTCTTTCTTTCTTCACAAGGATTAAGCAAAGATACATTCTAATAAGTAAAAACATGCAAGCAAAAGCCCAGATTCAGCTTAACTAATTCTGAAAGTATCATGCTTCATAATATTGGAAAGTACATCCAATAAAAATTCAATCACGAACAAACTACGCGCCAAACCTTCATTGTTTATATATTAAGGGAAAGCCTTTGCCATGTAAATTTACAAAGCTAGAAACAACCTCAGCTAATTCTATACATTTATCAAATAACAAGACATTTAATTTATAGCGTGGACTCTGATATATCGAATGAGATCCAAGTTTTCCTCGCAAAATAGAAAAATGGTCATCGCTTACTGACCTGAAAGAATGTTCAGAAGCTTAAAGTTACATTCCTGCAGTACTCGTCACCCTTTTAACGAATAAAGAATCTCATGGAATATGATCGCCAGAGTAGCTCGAATCAGCAGCAACTGAGAAAAAATAGGCGGAGACGTCTTGTGATTTGCTTCTGAAGAGAAGCATTTTGCCATGGACCGGTTTCTAAACTCCAACCGTTCAAAGCCAAAATCACTCATCCAAGTAATCATCATTAAACATCATTCTAGCACTAGCACATTCCTCTATTGCTTTTGCATTCACTTCCCTTCCATACCTCCATATGTAGTTCAGACCGACGAGTAGCTCTGTAATTGCTGATTCTGTTTTTTCTTGATTCGCATAATAAAGGGTTTGTACAAGCAGCACATTCGTTCTTGAAACAAAGTTCTGATGCTCAAAGCTCCGCTCAGATTGCCATCTTATCATGTTATGAGCAAGCGGAGCGAGCCATTCTAGAATCCCCATCATTGCTTCATTCCATTCTCCAGCAAGAACCGTGTCATAAACTGACGACGTCAAGCTCTTGGCGAATGGCTTTAGTTTTGCCCTGAGGGCTCCTCTTAAGCTAGCCGGTAGCATGTTGTACAGGTCTTCTCTTGCATCATGTCCAATCAAGTGAGGAGATGCCACTAGTTTCTCAATCACAATAATGACATTTGAATAATGTAGTGCTAAGGCAGCAGCTCCAAGAGTTTCTGGAGGAGCGTTTAACAAACTTTTTTTCGCATTATAACTTGTCAGATAAGAGCAAGTTGAATAGCCATCAGCATGTCCATTTACATTAGCTCCTTTTGTTGCACTGAGAAAACCAGAATGAAATCCTTGTGGATCTAGATAGCAATTACCTACAGGAGAACCGTTCCCGATCATCATGCAGCCTTTTAGCGGACCTGTAGAGTTCGGTCTAGAATGCTTTTGATTTAGACCTTTTCCGTGTAAATTTCCTGAACGGTCACGAGATTTCCACCACCTCATGCCAGATTTATTTAATAGAGGGAGCGGCCCAGATTTTGTTGTTGACCTTCCCAGAGGACCCGAATAGAAGCCAGCGGAAGAATGTCTTCCAGGGACCGGGCTTCCTGTTGAAGTTGAACTTTTCAGGGGACCTGAATAAGAATTGTTAATGTTTCTTGTGCCTGAGATTGGCCCAGATTTGGAAAGGATACTTTCTACTGGTTCTGAGGAAAATCTAGTCAAGCCTGTTTCAGATGGGTGAACAGTTGATTGGGCATAGGCAACTGAGTGACTACGATGGATTTGATCAGAATCTAGTTCTCTTGATGCTTTAGCCCTCTCATCCGCAGGATCAACGCCAAACACATGCCCGATCCTACTAAATATAGTAAACAAGGATCTCGCCAGAAGACGGACTGTATAATCATAAGTCCTATTCCAAATAGAAACATCCTTAAGATGCTTCACCTCCTGCTGCTTCCACGCAAGTTTCTTCTCGTATTCAACCAGCGTAATGCTATCTGCATCATCATTTCCCTTCAATCTCCTCAATGTCTGTTCAAGATCGGAAAGATTCTCCATTTCTTGATATAAATTTGCATTAATCACAATAAATCGTTCCATCTTTTTAACTTTCCTATCCATCTTCTTCCACGAAAGTTGCCACCCGTACGGATCAGCACCAACTTTTAGCAGATCATTAAAAGCTTGCTCAAAACTCTTCAAGAAAGGGTCATTGCATTTTTTGGCAAGTCTAGAAACAGCAATTGCGACATGTCTTAAGTTTTCAACCAACTCTGTACACATCAACCTTGCAATATAAGAATCATCGTCCGAAACTAGCTTTTTGATACCAACCGAGTTCATTGCCTCATCCCTCAATCTACCCACCTGCTTATCACTCAGAGACTGCCAAACATGAACCAGTTTAGACATTAAGCTTGCAACTTCAAATGCTAGAACGCCGACTAGCACCTTTTGATGACCACCACCCTCATACTTTTTCGAATTTTTCCAGAAATTGCGAAACCAAGATTCAGCAACCATCTCTGGTATCAAAAGCGAATCGTCAAGAATGATCTGAAAATCAAATTCCCCAGCAACTTAACTCTGGATAATAAGCAATACAACAAACAAAGAAGTTAGAACAGCATGTGAATTAAAATGAAACAATGAAAAATCTAACTACTTTGAACACTATGCTGGATCCATAACTAATAGTTTCTGAAAATTTCGAAGAAAATAGGAATCAAAAGGAAGTATCTAAACGACAAATACCTAGACTTTTAGGTGCAGCTAAGCATAAATCTTTTACTTTCTACTCCAAGATTTCATTTTCCATCTTAAAGTTTTTACCTTTTACTTGGTATGCAAAGAAAAGGCAAATCTTTTATTTCCTTTTCCTCTTCTTTTCCATAATCGATGCAACTTCAATATCACTATCCGTTAAACCAAAAATTATTCCATAAGTATATTCAAACGGAACCCAAATCAAGCCCCTTTAAAAAAAAAAAAAAAAAAAAAATTTAAGACATGAAGAGAAACATTAATAACATCCCAAAAGACAAACATTAAATAAAATCCAATTACAACAAGAAAAATAAAAAGAGAAAAATACTACAAGAAAACAAGAACCAAAAAAGGAAATTACTTTACAAAAAAATCCATATAGAGCTATAAACTCAAAATTCTTCAAAATCAGAAATAAACAAAAAAAGACTCCATTTTTTACATAGAAATCTCAACCCAAAAAGGGAAAGAAAGAAAAAACCAAAGAAGCTACTTTACAAAAACAAACAAGTTTAAACTAGTCAAAAACCTTCAAAATTAGAAATGATACTACAAAAAAAACCCAATTTTTACACAAAAAAAGGCAACCCAAAAAAAACTATATCACAAAAACAAACAAGTATTAAACTCAAAAACCTTCAAAATGAGAAAGAAAACTACAAAAAGATACAATTTTTAACACAAAAAATGCAACCCACAATAACAAATCAAGAAAGCTGAAAACTCACCGATTATCTGAGAAGAAAATTATAGGATTACTGAAAATAAGCACAAATCACGAGGGGGTTCTTCTTTAGTGTTTTGTTGGGGGGGGGTTGAAAAGGGGAGAAAAGGAAGAGAAGAGGAAGCTGCAGTGGAGACTATGAGTCCACATGCAAGAAAGTGGAAAATTTTGTAAGAAAAAGTGGAGAAAAAAACGAGTGAAATTTATGGCCACATTTATTATTGTTTTTTTTTTTTTTTTTGCATTTGTAGCCCCCAACTTATTCCTATTTATTGTTCTCCTTTCCACCTGTTTTCATTTAATTTGTTTGATTTTATGGTACTAACTACTACTAACACACTTTTCCTTTTGTTTTCAAATCTTTAAATGCCAATTTTTGAAAAGTGTAAAATCATTTACTTTGTTGTTTTTCCTTTTTTATACTGTAGTACTTTGCCAAACGAGTCAAAGAGAAGAAAAATTATTTTGTCAAGTGAAAACAACTGGTCCAATATCATCAAGTTTGTACTTTAATGTTTTGACAATAATCTTGAAACGAGCTCTCATTACTCAAAAGAGCAGAAATATCAGTATTTACACTTCTTAGTCATGTAGGGGTATCAAATGGCGGGTTGAAATGAATTGAGTCAATAAATGAGCGGGTCATTGATCTAAAAATAACTTGGGCTGAAATGAATTGAGTCAAGTTGGGCTAAAATTTGGATCATAGCTCAACCCATCCAACTCTTACCAAGCTTTAATTAATGAGTATTATTTTTTTATGAATTGTTTAATTATCAAATAAGAATTCTTTTCTTTTTTATGGTTATACATAACATGTAAAATCAAAAAATATATTTTAAATATATTTTGACAAAGTTACTCATGGTTCAACTTAGGCTAAAAATCAACCCGACTTTAGATTGGGTTTGATCAAGATGAGTCGAGTTCAACAAATAAGAGGCTCAATAACCAATCAAAACTTGGGCAGTTTGGACAGGTAAAATGGATTTGGGTCAAATTGACACCCATATAACCATCCATCGTATTAAAGGAAATATATCTTTGTTTGATGGGAAAAGGAGCCTTGGAACAACGGTAAAGTTATTTGTGCAACCTACAGGTCATCGGTTCGAACCGTAAAAACAGTCACGCACACTACTTGTGTTAGGGTAGACTGTCTACATTACACTGTTTGAAGTGTAACCCTTCCCCGAACCCTATGTGAATACGGAATACTTTATTATCCCTTTTTTTATCTTTGTTTGATGGAAGACATTTTAAGTTTTGAATCCAAAATTGACTCTATTACAAAATATGGCTATAATTTTCAAATGATGGAAGGCATTTTAAGTTTTGAATTCAAAAATGACTCTAAACAAATTATAATTGACAGATGCCTTATTTAAGTCATCGAAGTAAAGTATATTCAGGATTTGAATTTTATAGATTTTTATAATATCCCAAGTTAATATAATAATAACTGAATTTGCTGGAAAATATTTATCGATATTTAGTAAAAAAAAATTATACATATATATTGTTTGAGCAAAAATTAATAATTTTTATCTGTTGATCCAATCACATGATCACATATATTACATGCTAGATCCGCGCATCTGATAATTAATATAAAGAATTACTTCTACGGCTGAATACGAATCTTGAATATTGAAAAGGTAAAAAATAAAAATAAATAATAATAATAATAATAATAATAATAATTGAGGTTTGTAGTATGAATGTATGATTATCTTTTGCCATGTTTATATTGCATTAACTTGAATATTAAATAAGAAGCTGGAAAACTGTTTGATAGGTTTTTCAATTCTTAATTAACAGCAACAATAACAATCTTGGTGTAATTTCAGAAGGGACTTTTTTTATTCTTAATCATGTTCTAGATTAATTTTGTAGTTATTTTCTATTGAATTTGATAGTTTCACTTGTACATAATTTTAAGGATTTAAGTTTTATATATATATATATATATATATATATATATATATGTAAAAAATTACATTATCAATGTAGTTTAACTTGTAATAGTAAGTAACTTATTATTTTTATTAGATCCTCGATTAATAGTTATCACAAAAATTTACTTAGAATTACTGTGTAAATAACTTATGTGTTTAAATATTTTTACACTATCACTCTATAAAACTGGAAATGGGAAAAAATAGAGAATGACTTGAATTGAGAGACTAAAAAAGGAAAAACAAAGAAGTAGAAGGGGCAAGAAATGCAATAAATAGGTGTAGACAGATTTGTCTCAATCATTATAGACGACCACGCGGAGAAAATAGTGTATTACTGTTTTGACCTTCGGGTCAAATCGTGGGGACCCATTTACGACAAAACATGACCCACCCACTCAATCTGGTTTGACCCGACTCCTCCTTTTTAGCTGCTTACTTTACCTGTCTTCTTTTTTCCTTTTCTTTTCAATTACTATCTTTATTTGTTTTTTTAATTTCTATGTTGAAAGGAATCTTCTTAACTTATAGGGACTAACAATATATAAATTTCTGAGCTCGAGAAAATTTATTTATTTATTTAATAATTAAATGGGCGTCATATACTCCAACTGACTGTTTGTTTGGTTAAGTGTTGCTTTTGTATGTCACAGTTTTAAAAAGTATGTATCTTGGGAATACACACAAGTTTTACTAAGAATTGTCAAATTCCGAAAAAGTGATTTTTTTTCCAATTAAAAGTGATATTTGAAAATTAGAGTTGTGTTCGGACACGAATACAATTTGAAAATATTTTTAAATTTTTATGAGTGCTTTGAAGTAAAAATTTTGAGAAAAATGTTTTTTGGGATTTTCCAAATTCCGAAAAAATTTGAAATTCAACTACAAGTGAAAAACTGAATTTTCATGACTAAATGCTCACTCCGAAAAAAGTAAAAAAAATAAAAATCGGGAAAAAAGGAATCTTTTTTTTTGTGGCCAAACGACCCTAAGATAACCGATGACGAATGACCGTTTAGCAATTCTTAGACCGTTGTTATCGAATTAATAATTCTCTAATTTTAACCGAAGCTCTTGAGTTCGATTTTGAAAATAAAAAAAAATTAATAGTCTTTATGCAGTGCTAATAAAAATTATTCAAAGCCACATGATACGAGTAGCGGACATCAGACGAGAAATCAGGAGAAAGAATAGTTCTCCACTCTACAAAACATTAGAAGAAAAATAAGTAAATGAAGGAAACAGGTGAAAATAGATTACATATTATTTTTATTTCAAGTATTAGAATAAATAAATGAGCTAAAGATATGATATTGATTTTTAAGGGGTATAGGACATTATTTTGAACCCCATGAGAATTTAACGAAAAGAAAAAAGGCTGGCAAAAGAATGTTTTATATTTCCAATTGATGGACTATTCTTCCAACCATGTACTAGCGGTCCACGCACGAAGAATTATACTCAACTATTTTGTGTCATTTGTTACATCATGTGATTATGAATTGAATTTAAAATGTTAATTTGACTACTTATTATATTAAAAGAAATAAAAATATTATAATACTGCCGAGACATTAATTGATAAAAAATATTGGATTTGAATTTATATTGTTAAATAAAATGAAATCTTGAAACGTGTTTGTATAGATTAAGAGAGATATAGTAGGATTTAAATTATAAGTCGAATTACCAACTAATCCATTCACTGTGTTATCAAGGAAATGATTTTCTATGCCCACTTAAATAGGAAAAGATGACTCTACAAAGATAAAAGTTTAATGTATTATTTTTTATTAATCTCTATTGAGAAAGTCATATAACTAAATAACATTTGTAATGGATTATAAAACCAAATATTTTGTATAAGATGCAATTATTCATCAGTCGTTTTCTTGTTAATTGTTATATACTTCATCGTTATATATAACAAGGTAGAAGGAACTAGGATTATGATTATATCACTTAAATTAACAAAATAAGTGGCTAGTTTGGGAGTAACGGATTGAAATAACCCGGAGAACAGTTTAGGCACAGGCAAAAAATTCAGCAAAAATTATATAGAAGAAATGTATTAAACTAGGGAGAGAACTTGGTAGTCTTCTTTTTCACAACTCATAAACTCTCGAACCTCTCTACATCCCAACTAGCTCTCCACAATAGAAAATATGTAATGACACCCCTATTTATAATACTACAAAACCAAATTTGATTAGAATCTAGAAAACATATTCCTACATGATTTTGGTTGTGAATCCTAATTAGACATAAATTAAATAAACTAGTAAATACCAAATCCTAGACAACTTGGGAATACTAATAAATCTTGGTTTAATTTCCAACAACCTCCCTTAAACCAAGATCTTCAAACTTGAGGCCATGAGTAACATCAAGCCTTGTAGAAGTCAAGTACCTTAGACTCTTCACCAATTTCCTAAAATATGTAGCATCAATAAAATCACGAGTGTTATCTTTGGTCAACTTCAATTTATCTTGAATATTGCTCATATACGATTTGTTTTTACTCATGGTAAATCCCTTCAAAATACCATCAATATAATTTTTCTTTACTTTGAAATCATCTACTTCTCGAGTTGCCTTGTAGTTGGACTTGTACACCCATTCAACTCCAATTGAACATTCTATAGGTTGTAGAGTAATGCCCCCAATAGATATATCATCTTGATCCTTGAACATGTAATCTCGAACAATGACACGAAATTAATTGCATCTTCAATATCTACAATCATGCGTTGTTGTGGGTCTGGATCCCAAGCTATTTCTGTCTCAATCTTGGGTAGATCGTTAGAAACTTTCTCTTGATGAACTCTCTTGCGTCTTTCATTACTAGATTCATCTTCAATATCATCAAATACTTTTTCTGCTGAAACACCAACCTCCTTTGGACGAACGTCCCTTGCTACCAAATCTTCCTTTTTAACAACCGGAGAAATTTTTGGCAGATCAATTTGAATATTATTTGACTTCCCTTAGCATTTCAATAGAATTTCTATCACAATAAAAATTACATGTGCCTTCTCTTCTATTCTCCCATGTTTCTGTATTTTGGCCTTCTTGATTTATTTTCGTTATCTTTGATGTGTCTTCTTTTTCTTTTGGTTGATCATCATTTTCTTGTGATGCCTCCCCCGATGTCTCATATTTTTGTTGATTCAATGATCTCCCATATGTCACCAATTCACCTTCTAAATCATCAAGTCCGAGAGATCTTTGGTAGCCTCGAGAATAACTTTCTTGTTTCTAAACTTTAAACTTAGAAACTGCAATATTGTTTCAACAATTTTAATTTCTTCCAATACTTCTCCATCGGTCCTTAGACCATTGACTATTTCTTCAATTCTCGAAAAAAAATTCTTTGACATACTCTGTTGGTCTCATGCGAGCCAACTCAAATTGACTCCTAAACTCTTACAGATTCTCCTTCTTTATGTCAGCAACTTTTCGATATGACTTCACCAAGATTGTCCAAGCCTCCTTTGATGACTTTGCATGCAAATATTTTTTCAGATATATACAATTCGACTTTGATGGCGAGATAGTAGCGTGCCTTATAATCTAAACGTCTCTTCTTCTCCAATTGCGTAGCTGCATCACCGGTCAACATTGTGCCTTCGAGGGGTTCCTCAAATCCTTCATCAATGATGGACCATAATCCAATATCCTTAAAAAAAATTCTTCATCTGTTGATACCAAGATTCAAAATTACTTTTGCCATCAAACACAAAAACAGGATAATTAGGTAATTGAGTGTCCTTTTTTTTGGATCTCCTACCGGCTCTGACAGAATTTCACACAGGCTCTGATACCAATTTGAAGGGTTGAAATACCCCGAAGAACAGTTTAGGCACAAGCAAAAAATTCAGCAAAAACTATTTGGAAGAAATTTATTAAATTAGGGAGAGAACTTGGTAGTCTTCTTTTTCACAACTCATAAACTCTTGAATCTCTCTACATCCTAACTACCTCTTCACAATAGAAAATATGTAATAGCACCCCTATATATAATACTACAAAACCAAATTTGACTAGAATCTAGAAAACCTATTCCTACATGATTTTGGTTGTGAATCCTAATTAGACATAAATTAAATAAACTAGTAAATACCAAATCCTAGACAACTTAGGAATACTAATTAATCTTGGTTTAATTTCCAACATGGAGGAATATTATATAGTTGTGATATTATCATATCTCATCAAGATTTCTTGATAGTTTCCACAAAATAGGTAAGTTTTGGGGATTGAATCCCACTATTATATGTTTTTATTAAATTAATATTCAATGCAATTATTAGATGGATATAGGATGTAACTTCATATTTTAGAGTATATTATGTAAATGCTTCTTATTGATGGTATAATTATATTTATTCTTTCTCCTTTTATATCAGTCGACTAATTTAAATTTGTGTCGCATAAGATCTAAAAGAGAAACTCTCCTTACGAGAATTCTTTTCATTCCCAAAATTCGAGCTCGAAACTTCTAAAGTGCTTTGTTGCCCTATTCATATTTGTCAAAACAATTTTTGTTTAAGAAAATTATTTGGGAGCCAAATTTCTTAATATTGTAGTTTTTTATAATCAGGAGCTAGAGTGTCGGGAGCGGGTTCGACCGAACCCAACACTTTGGTTCGAACCTTGTATTGTCTTACAAAATCCAATGAATATGTTAAATTTAGAAAAATGATAAGAATCCCGAACCCATAAGCTTGAAATCTTGATTCCACCTATGTCTATAACTCTTAAGTAAAAGAAAGTGACATGTTCTTTGTCTTTCTTCTGTTCATTTTCATGTATAATGTGTTCATGTGAATCCAAATGACTTCAAAGAGAGGGATTTTAATCCAAACACGGAATTTCCATTTTCTTATATTTCATGATTGTAAAGCAAATAATTGCTCCCTAAGCTAAAATATGGATTTTTATAGCCTAGTGTAGTGGTCATTCTCCAAGTAATAGTGATAGAAAATCATGAATGATTGAATTGAATGAAAATAGGGCCAAAATTGCATGTGTGATTAAGAAGAAAGCAAAGCTAAAAAAAGGCAAAAACATTAGGAAAGCGATATTGTTAGGTTTTATGCATCTAAAATGCAATCTTTTAAATGAAGAAAGTGACATAAAGTTATAAGAAAGTGATTGAACTTATAATACTACAATTAGTCAAAAATGTACTGCAATTTGTTCCAACCTTGAGTACCCTCTATTTTGCTTTCATAGAAATCAATTAGGAGTATAATCAAAATCGAGAAGAAAATGGCCTATATCATCCGCTGGTTAACTCGTTATTTATCCGTATTAAATATGGACCGGGTCGGATAATTTATCCATTTTTTCATTATCCACTTTCGACTCTACCCGCCCGTCCCCCCCCCCCACCCCTACTCATGTGTATCATGCATATTGATGATTACATGTCTATGCATATTAACAAAAATCTTGTGCAATATACACTGATATACAAAATCAATGAAAATCTTGTATGATATATACTGATACATAACATGAGATACACACTGATCTTTAGTAAAAATAGCACGGTCTAGCCAGTTTTCGGACTGGTCATTCAAAAATAGCCAGCGTTTGCAAAGTCATTGAGAAATAGCTACTATTTTGCTGCAACAGGGACCGGTCCAGCATAATATACTGGAGATCGGTGCACCTGTGTATGAACTTCCAGCATATTATGCTGAAACTCCAACACGCGGAAACTTCCAGCATAATATACTGGAGATTGGAGCACCTGTGTATGAACTTCCAGCATATTATACTGGACTGGTATATTATACTGGAACTCCAGTATATTATGCTAGAGTTCCAGTATACTTATGCTGGAACTCCATTATATTATGCTAGAGTATTTTCCAGATTTTGAACAGTGTTTTCATTCAAATTATCTTTACATGAAAAGTGGCTAAATTTCGATTACTTTTAAAACTGTGGCTATTTTTGAATGACTACTTGTAAATCTGGCTATTTTTGAATTTCTCCCTGATATATAACAGCCGAACTTGTATTGAATATTTGGTGATTGTTCGTGATTTTTTTGGACGAATCTGAATTTTAGAAGGGAACAAGCCTAAAATCAGGAGTTGAATATTTAGATTCTCCTAAATTTTGGTTCGTATGATATGATTAGGCTATTCAGTGCCAATATTTTAGGCTTTAGTTGCTAAGCCTAATCTTTAACTAAAATCTTGCCAATAATTATAGAACTGGTATGTACACGTCAAAATCCCATTATCCAATGTGTATAAATGACGATAACGGATTTTATCTGATGGGATAATGGGTGAACATTATATACAGTATAGGCTAAAAACTGGTACAAACCAAAGACGGGGCTAAAAACTGGTGCAGAAACACCCGTTGTGAACTTTCTCGTAGTTATATCATTAAAGAATAAGCAGCAGACTGGACAAACAAATATATAAGAAAACCTACCTAACACATAAGGTAACAATCCTATCAATAACCAGGCAGCTTCAGCTGCAACATGCGTAGTGCTTTAAAAGGACAAAAGGAGTAAAGAAACTATTCCACTATTAAAAGAAATGTAATGCAAGGAACCATACCGAGAGAATCTGCGTGGGGAAAGGTGAGTATACAAGAGCACGTCAAGAAAAATCAATCATTAAAGGTTCATCAGGAACACTTGGTTTCTTATTATCTAGTGCAGGAGTTGGACTCGTGGCTGAAGTCGATGGAACAATTTCACTTATTGTAGATGGTTCTGCAGCAGCTGATGTTGATAAGACCAAGGCCTGATTGTCTGAAGGCTTTTCATTCAATGCTAGTGGAGCAGGAACAATTGATTCAGCTGCAACTGAAGCATCGGATGCTCGGGTTGTGATTGATTCTGCAGCAGCGGCACCAGTTTCTGGAGCAGGTGCAGCACCAGTCTCTGACGCAGGTGCAACACCAGTTTCTGTCGCAGGTGCAGCTGTGGTTTCTGTTGCAGGTGCAGCACCGGAGTCCAATGCAGGAGCAGCACCGGAACCCGATGTAGGTGCAGCACCAGAGTCCGCCGCAGGTGGATTACTTGATTCCGGTGTAGTTGAAGCCCCATTTTCTGATTTAGGAGGACCGCCTGATTCTGATGTTGCAGTTGTGCCGCTTCCAGCAGGAACAGAAGCAATCGGTGCTGTTGTTTTAGATCCTTCTAAAAGTAGTGGTTTGCCAGGTTGTGGAAGGCCCTGTTTCCCCAAAAGAGGTTTGGCTTGACCGGGATTAGGACCATATAGAGATGCCATACCAGGTGGCAGTATTTCAATTGGTGGCTTCTTTGCAGCATCTGCCAAACTCGTGAGCTTAGGTCCCTCGAGAGAGGCCAGAAATGCAGCTGCTGCATCAGTTTTCATTGATGGAGTGCGTTCCATCTCCTTCTGCAACGTTTTGTTCCACGACTGGACCAAGGTTCTCAATGAAGGTCGCCCATGAGCCTGAAAATAATGAGACCATTAATAACAACTACTAAATCAAGAGATTGAAATCCAACATTTAGAGAATAAAATTTTACATGTGCATGTAGTACAGCCTCAGCAAGCATCCCAGTTTCCTGCCATGCTTTCTCCATAAGTGCATTGTCTCCCAAAAGTGCAGCTGCAAATGCAGCCTCCCGTCCGGCACCAACTGATATCAAATTGTTTACCAAGTTCTGCCAAAGATTTATCAGTCACTACGCAAGGAATTTAGGTATCTCTTAAAATCATTTAGCAAATATATGCTGAATCTGACATGCAGCTGATTCAATCGATCTCAAAATTCACAAGGAACTCCTAGCAGAGTCGAGTGAAGGGGGATGACAAAATATACTAGAAGCAGAAAAACTGAACGTATCCTTTGATTTTGATTGCTTTCTTTATTCCTTTAGACCCAGAAGTATGGGAAAAGAATATAATGTAGAAATGTAAATCAATGGTTAATCTGAAGGTCAAATCAATTTAAATCTGATAGCATAGATGGGCAATTCAGACTTGGGGAAGTTTATTATCAATGGAAAAGGTATGAAGGCCGCCAAGAGCCAGTAAGTAAAATTCTACGTATACAAGGATCTGAAACAAAACCAGAAAAGAAGCAGGTGACATACTCCAGTTGTGTCAGCAAAACCAAATGGAAACAAAAGCAGAAACAAAGCAAGTGACATACACTGAGTCGTGTCAACTCCCCATGATTTGCAAGCCGTAAAGCAACGCCTCTTAATTCCTGACCTCGTAGAGCTCCCTTTATGGAACCAGCAGCTGCTAGTCTTTTAAGAGCTTCACGAGCAATCTCAGCTTGTGCTGTCGCATCTGCAGCATCAATGAGATCCATAAACTCCTTGGCAAATTTAACTACTCCTTGAACAGCTTCAACAACATTTTCCTTCTTCTTAGTCATGTTCATAAGATCGTTCAGATCCAATCCAAGAGTTTCTTGCCCAATATCTCTGCTGTTGCTCATTATTAGAAGACACTGAAGTGCTCTTTTCAAATCATTGCTCTGCAGGGCCAGATCAAACTCCAACCTCTTGGATATTCCAGGTAAATGAAGTGCTTCAGTAGCATAACCCATCCCAAGCATAAATTGTGCTAGATCATCATGATGCTCGCGGCCAAGTCGACTGGCCCATTTTACTGCACTAACAGCATCTCCATAAGCTGCCAAACATCGGCAACGGATACCAGGATGGCTAAGGGATATTGCATGGGCGCACATGTATCGATCAATTAGCCAAAGAACACCATCTCGAACACCTACAATTAGAAGAGGTCCAACTGGTCGAGCTTGCTCTGCAGGAAAACGAGTGACAGCTACTGCAACCCCACCACCACCAACTGCCACCTCGTTAGCTTTACGAGCATCCATCTCCTTGAGAACACTCGATGCATCACCATCAACTTTTGACTGTCTAGGCAATGACAGAAATGGAGGAATAGAGGGTGCATGCTGAAAAGAAGCCAACCGCACAACTTGTAGCATTGGGGGTCTCAATGCTATCCTCTCTTGTGGATTTGTTTGTTGATTGTCGACTGCTATCAATGCCAATTCTCCATGTTCAGCAACAGCTCTTGCCTGTGTCTCTTTAAGTTTCATTTCCTCTCTTCTTCGTTTTGTTTCTATGTCAATAGGCGCAACTCCAGCATCCACAAAAACACACTCAATGGTAGTAGGTGTAGCCACAAACAACTGCCTTCGCTGCCAAACTGCCCCAGTCGCATAAGGAATTGCCACATCCCCCAAGTATCTAAACTGTGGACGCAAGGAACATATGACAATGTGCTGCGGATAAGCAAAAGCACAATACTCAACTGTTTGATCCCATGCGGTCCAATCAGGTTGAGGAAGAAGACCACCCACTGGTTGAAATGTTTCCCAGCTGTATAATTGGAAGTTCTGTGGCACTGTTTTAGCTGCAAATTTTTGAGAACTGTCTTCCATAGTGCTAAATGAAGAAACAGAACTACTTCCAAAGCCTGATAATGGCATAGATTGAAATGTTGAGATTGTTGTAGCAGCAGCAGGGCTAACCCTTCGAGAAGTTCGATAGGCCATACCAAGTAATGCCCCTCCATGCAAGCCAATAACTGGTTCACTTCGGCTTCCCACCGACTTCATTAATACATTTGATGTCCCGTCATCCAGCAATATTCGAACTTGAACAGTAGCAGAAGAAGCAGCAGCAGCAGCTGCCTGTGCCGCAGCTGCAGCAGCTTCCTTCGCTTTTCTAGATGAACCTTTTGGAATAACAGGTATTCTAGGAGGGAGTGCAGATTCCAACAAAGCAAACCTATCTCGACAAGTATCCCAAGCCAACAGCCTTGCGCTTCCAGAATCAACAACTGACCAATCACTGACCTTGTAGATAGAGAAGTACGGAATATCAGGCCAAACAATTGCTAGATACCTGCAAAATTAACAGTTCAAAACCTTGTAAAACCGTCCGGTACAACCTTAAAAAGCATAAGTGAAATAATGGATGAGGCAATAATACAAATCAAGATAATGTTAAAGATACTAGATGCCACCTACTACACTAAGCCTGATATAGGGATTGAGTATCACTAGTGTCTGAATTACTTACTTCCCAGAACTGCTGACAGAAAGAACTGAGTATGAATCATGTGGAGCTGGAGTAGTAATATGCTTTTTGGTTTGTTTGACGTGGAGTTGCTCGGGTATCTCTCCTCTGAACCTTCCCGTGTCACTCAAAGAGCCATTACTTCCGAGTGCTGGAGGAGTGGTGTTAGATAACTGAAATTGCAACAGCTTCAATTCCCTTTCAACTACATAAACAGCAGTATGTTCACGACTTCCTGCTGGTGTTGGCAGTGCTACTACAGGAGGAAGAGACTTCTGATCAAATTCACACAGAATAATGCCAATATTGGTTCCAGTAGCTACAAGGTGTGGCTGTAAAGGGTGTGTAACCATAGAATAAACCTAAAAGACCAGAGAGAAGAACATAAAAAATGTAGTCAAGTCATCTTCAAAAAGTCAAAAAATTAGATGCCTCCCAATGTAGAAATTTAATCATATGTGATATGATGGAGTGCGTAAACAATCCTCATAATTATCTAGTAGAAGAAACTAGTGGAAATTCTTCTTACAAAAAAACAACTACTATAAAAATCACTTTCCAGACTTGATACACGAAGGCTTTGCTCGTTTTAAAACACAAAATTCATATTAGTTATTCATTTTTCCAGCCATCATACTGTAGATTTAACACTTCAAATTATCAATCTTCCTAAACCTAAGAAGTTGCATAAGGAAAAATAGGTCGGAATTGAAAGACAAGATATACAGCAAGGAAAACATTAAGATAAACAACGTTATTTATCTATAGTAGTATCACCTTCAGCTTCTTGTGAGAGGCAAGTAATTGTGGAGGAACTAGTGCAGAAAGTTCACACAATGGCCTTGTAAGAGCAGAATAGGTAGGATGCTCGATAGCCCTGCAAAGTTGCAACAGAATATCATATTCTGCCGAAAGAGGGAAAACTTTAAGCAGTGTTAATAATGTTCCAACCAAGGGAGGTGTGTGAAGTATGCCTACCATATATGGGAATCTTTGACACAAGTCAAGATATCGAGGTTGGGAGCCCGTGGGTGGCACCACGATGCTACACTGTGACAAGCTAGTTTTGGAACAGGTTTTATTCGACGCAGTTCCTACAATTGGGTGGAAATTTCGTTAACATAAATATATCCCCTATGCAGTAAAGCTACAAATTAAAAAGATCTTATACAATACCTTAAAGGAGACCGTGTCCCAGATAGCTAATGTTTTATCAGCACCAATAGTAATGAGCTGTGGTGCATTACCAATCACTCTAGAGAGCTCTACAGCAATAACCCCACCATCATGAGCCTATAAAGTATAACAATGGAAGCTGAAGAAAAGCTTCAAGGATTTGATAGAAGCAGATAAGGATTTGCAGTTCAATCAGCTTTCATCTATCAGTGATTTTCCAGATGTATTCCATGTTCTCATTTTTTGCTTTTAGCAACGGCAAATAAATTCTTACTTGTGTGAAATTAAGTTGCAATAGAAATTTGAAAGGACAAAAAACTAAAGGAATAAGAAGATACTTTTAAGCTGAGCTTAGGAACAAGCTCTCTCGAATCAAGAGCATTGTCTGCACTCCAAAGTACAAGCAATCCGTCACTACCACCAGAAACTAGAAGAGACTGCACACACGATAACAAAGATAATGTCAATTAGAAGTCAAACAGAAAAAATATTAAAAGTATAACAGTTTCTGCCAGGTGAACCTAGTCATTCTTTTTGGTAAATTATATAAGAACAGAGAATTATCACTTTCAGCAGTTCTGTTTACAGTAACAAATCTCGGAGTAAAATGTCCATGTTCTTCATTACAAAAATTTATTTCTTTTATGGAACTTCAATTTCTTTTGCTCAGTTTACATGTTGAGAAAGGGAAACACAAGGGACATTCAGATGGGGAATGGATGGACAGCAAGCATATGTACTTCTGTAATCCAGTTTCATTTAACAATGCATAACTACCAAGTGAACTAGGTACAAAGCCATGCAAGCCAAGAACCTCAGATAGATGTTTCCCTTTTCCCCCTTACTTCTCTCTAACAGAGAAACCAACATTGACCTAACAAATTATCTGCTTCATTTAAGATTATTCTATCCGACAGTAAATGGATTACTAAGGCAAGAAATACTTCAGAAGAACCAAAGTCCACCTTCCATTGATTGTGTGAACCACCACGTCTAAAAGTTTAAATTGTTAGAGAGAGTATACCAGTCTTTAAGTTGAAAAACATCTACATTGTAGGCTGAAAATTCTCTTTAAGCTCTCTGTGTTTAATCATAAAAACTGGAAAACATACTTTGCAAAATCAAGACCTATTAGTATTATTTTCTGAGGCTCTGACAAGCGTTAGCAGTCTAAATGAGAGATGTGATTCACAATCTTTTCTGGCTGATTCCTCTGGACACAGAATATCTATGCAAACAAATTGCAGGTTTAACTTATATGAAAGCTGCAAACGATGCACCATATCTTGGCCTCATATGGTACCATCTCTTTCTACAAAACGTATCTCACCTTAAGAGAGAAAAGGAAAATGTTTAAGCACATCAAAAAAGGAAACCAGCTTAACCAAAACTTGCTGCTTCCAGGCAGCAGCACCAACCCGTTTGGCCATAGACATTATTTCAAATATTTGAGGTAAATGTATGTTTTACAATCTGGTCTATTATTTCAACTTCAAACATGACATAGAGAACTTTAAGGTTGAAAAACAGGTTTGAGAGTATTCAAGCTTCCACTCACAAACTTCAACTTTTTTTCCAAGTGAAATTCATGTCTTTTTCAACTTCTAATTCAACTACTCTTTTTTTCAAACTTTAACCAAATCATGGCCAAACACCTTAGCCAAGTATAAATCATGGAGACATTTTTGAAACACAGCCCGTCTCTAGAATTATAAATGGAGACACTAGGTTCTGGATCAAAAATTTCTAGTCCACTACATAGTGTAAGGTGATAAAAGGGATTTAAGCATCCACTGGAAGCATAACAAGTACCTCGCCAGAAGCAGCCATGAAATTCATCAAGCAAGAAATTGCTCCCTTATGACCTCCTGTGTATCTTCGTGCAAGCTGCAGAAAAAGTCTTATTCATCTACTCATTTTGACAATGAATAGAACAAATATCAGAAAGACTTTACAAGCCAAATATTCTAAAATGAGACCTTCCATGTTATCATTGAAAGAACTCTAATTACACCATCTGACCCTCCAAAAGCCACAAGAGGGCCATCAGCAGCAGCTGCTTTAGAGAGGAACACCATACTGCAAGAGATTCAAAAGAACAAGTAAATTAAGACAATCAGATATGGTCTTTCCAACTTCCCATGACCCAGAAAACAACTTTTGCCAGCATGAAGACTAAACACCAGTATGACAAAGAAGTATTCATTTTAGCTCAAACTAAAAACCAAATAAACCCTATCATTGATATAATTAGTCATCGTTTTTAGCAATCTTGGCTTCTTAGCAGTTCTAACATCTGGTCTATCATTCAACTGGTAGGAACTCGACCATTTTCCACCAATTCAACGAACCCCTTGACACCCAGCAACATATTTTCAATTTGAGGTCATTCTTCAACTCCGTGTTCCAACAAAATTGGGAAATGATCTGAGATGGTTCTGGGAAGAACTCTCTATTTCATGTACTTTAATGTCTCGTCCCAGTCATCGTTGGTAAAAAAATCTATCAATTCTTGAAGCTCTATTGTCAGAATTGTCTCTAAACCAAGTAAATTGGCCCAATGAAGAGGCAAATCAACTAAAGACAGGTCTGGTATCATCTCAGCAAACTCTTTAAGCTATTCTATAGATTTGGTAAATTTAACATCAAAAATCACTACCGATCACCCATGAACAATCCCAAAGCCCTATTTATGCAGAGTGCTCTTCCCATGAATTTTTTTCCTGTCTTTCCTTGTAGCAGGTCCATACACCGCAGTAAAACCCAGGTTACATCATGTTCACCCCCTTTGGTCGCACTATGATTGTGTGACGAATCATGGATGTTTGATTTAGTTATCTCCATTATCATCTCTAAAGGTTCCTTCCAACTCACGATTTCGTAATCCCATTTAGCTTAAACATAAGAAGTGTTGAAGATGTAGCTGCCTAATTCACCTTAGATCTTGTTAAACTTAGTAATTTCTCTCACTTTCGATTTCCCAACTGCTGTTGAGATTTTCCCCCACCTCAACGTTTAATGTCTAATGGAGAGGAAGGAAAAGTGGCATCTTTAGCTGGTTGGCAATTTTGGGGGTTTATTTAACTCGAGACAATTTAACAAAAAGAGGTATTGCAATCTGAAACAGGTACTACTTATGCTTGACAGAGAATGAGAACATAGACCATTTATTTTTGCAATGTCCTGTAACAAAGAACATCTGAGACACGTTTTCTGCATTTTGGTAGTACATGGGTACTACCAGGGAGGCTGAACTGAAGGAAGCATTTATTATCTGGGGAAAATGGAGACTTGGGAAATCCATCAGAAATACATGGCAAATGGTTCCATCTTGTTGCATTGGAGCATTTGGAAAGAGGAATCTCAGGTGTTTTGATGGAGTCTCAACTCCAATACATGAATCGAAGACTAGACACTTATTGAATCTCTTTGCTTGGTGTAATAATTGTAATGTAAATACTGCTCTTATGCTTTTGAATTTTTGTAAGCTCCTTGAATTTTAGATAGGAGTGTACAGGAGCTCCCTGTTTTTGTATTGCTTTTGCATCCTTCAGATGCTGGTCAATGAAAATTCTACTTTTGCCAGATCAAAAAAGAGTCTAGTGGAGAGGAAGGAAATGAAGAGTGGTTGCTGTAATGAGTAAAATAGTAGGAAATAGCAAGCACGTTTAGTGAAGCGTTGATTAAGTGCTACAAACTTGAGATGCTCTAACTTGGCTGGTAGTTGGCAATGCTGATTCTAGCAAATAGTGGCATAAGAAATTTACTGATTTCCTAGGGAAATGGTAGTCTTAAAAAATAGTTGCAGCAAGATAGTTTATCTTTTAGGCAGATTCAAAAAGATTTAATTCGTGAACAACCATAAAAGTCCAAAAAAGTGGATAACACACACAAAAAAAAAAGAAGAAATTGATGGATTTAAGACTTGCCATAGAAGTGATTTGTTGTCAAGCTCCTGCTTTGGTACATCGCGGCCACGCATTGTAACCAAGTCTAAAAAGATAGCTTTGTTCTCACAACAGATGACAAGAAAATGGCGCCCTTTGGTTGATGGAGCAGGAGAAGCAAAAGTTGAAGTGACATGAGCTGGAGACTCAGCAGCAGCGGACTGATTATGCCAGAGTTGCCAAAACCGTACATCATCATCATAAAAGCTAACCTGCTTTACACTTGAGCCATGCACCAGAATAGCATACTAAAGATTCAAAGTTGAAGTGATGGCACACAAAAATTCAACAAAGACACTAAAGAAGCTGAAACAATATTTAAGTTCAAGGTAAAAATCAATTACCTCCCACCTCGTATGGCTTCTGTAGGTTTCCCTCTAGGCTCTGCATACAAACATTGACATATCAATCTAAATTCTACCTATGTAAGCTTAGCATGTTATGTTAGCACACATTGCCAGTCCCAAGCCCGAATAAAGGAGGGAGAGTTATAAGCTAACCGCAAGCAAAATATTAGTCAATTTAAGATGATTTGTATACCCGATTCCAACTAGTCTGGGTCTCTCGGATTGAATCACAGCCAGGAGCGGATCTAGAATACAGGACACAAGCTCGGCCCAATCCAGTAGTAGCTTTGGTCCAAAGTATTTATCTTAAGAAATTCGTTGAATATGTATAAGTTATTAACTTAGAACCCATTAACTTAAACGGACTAGAATCCCGAATCCATAAACTTCAAATCATAGCTCTGTCGCAGGGCATAGCAATAGATGTTGCTATTGTAACCGACATGCCAATTTAACAATAACTAACAAAAATGAATAAGCACCTGATTCCCCCTCGGCAAGCTTCTCCAGTTTGGCACCAACCAAACGCCGCTCATCAACACCACCAGGTTTCAGTTCATAAATAATCTGGCAATTTCGCAATTTCCTATTAGTCAAGTTCACAAACAGAAAAGCAAAATAGCGAGAAAAAAAAATTCAAACCTGGCGGTGGTCCCAATTCCAAACGGAGACGTGATCGGATGCATCAGCGGTGACGAGCCAAGGATGCGTTGGATGCATATGAATCTTCACGATCCTGTCATTTGTCGGACGAATTGCCCTTAGCCGCAGCATATTTAATCAACAGTTCCCGGAAAATGCAAGCAGCTAAGAAATGGATCCGAATGTAACTACATGTATTGAGCTTTTGATAGATCTTTGCCGGTGGTACTCGGAGTATTTAGCCGGTTCAGTGAAAATTGTTGTAGTAATTATTATGGGTTTAGAAACTGCGGATTAATTTAAAGACAATTGCTTTATACGGAGTAGTTCATATGTAGAAGTTAAATACATTTCGATTGCAGCTAACTTTTAAAAGTTAATTATGTTACTTTTTAATCTTCTTGCTAGTAGTTTGTAAGTTTTGCTATTATAATTTTTTTCCTACATTATAATTCTATTGTTTTTGTAATGGATTTGCTTTGTTATGTATATCTTGTGGAGTTAGGTTAGCAACAACATCCTCGAATAATCGTAGTTCCTTTGAGCTGCGGTTTTTCTTTTTTCTTTTTTCCAGGAGATGGTTCCTTTATACAAGAACAAAATACAATAACTATCACCTTGTTAGTCAGGATGCTATCCAAAATTACAATAACTACAGGAATATCAAGTTGCTTGGTCATACTATGAAAGTCTGAGAGAGGATAGTAGAGATAAGAGTGAGGAGGAATGTGTCTATTTTCGAGAACCAGTTCGGGCTTATACGGGGACGCTCGACTACAAAGGCCATTCACCTTGCTAGGAGAATGATGGAGCAGTATAGGGAGAGGAAGATAGACTTGAATTTGGTGTTCATCGACTTACAAAAAGCATACGATAAAGTCCTGAGGGATGTTTTATGAAGATGTTTGGAGACTAGAGGTATACTTGTTGCGTACATTAGGGTGATTAAGAACATGTATGATGGAGCAAAGACCCGAGTGGGGACTGTGGGAGGGGACTCGGACCATTTTTCGGTCATGATGGGGTTGCACCAAGGGTCGGCACTCAACCCTATTTTGTTTGCCTTTCGATGGACGTTCTGATGCGCCACATCCAAGAGGAGGTGCCGTGGTGCATGCTATTTGCAAAGGATATTGCATTGAATGACGAGAGGCGAGGCGGTGTGAACGCGAGGTTATAAGTGTAAAGGCAGACCCTGGAGTCCAAAGGTTTCAAGCTGAGTAGGACCAAGACAGAATACTTGGAGTATAAGTTCAATGGTGAGATTCATGGAGGAGAAGGGGGAGGTGAGGCTGGACTCGCAAGTCATCCCTAGGAGAGAAAGTTTTATGTACCTTGGGTCTATTATACATGGGGATGGGGGGATTGCTGAAGATGACACATCGTATTGGGGCGGGATTGATGAAATAGAGACTCGCTTCCGATGTTTTGTGTGACAGGAAGGTGCCACCAAAACTTAAAGGCAAGTTCTACAGAGTGATGGTCAGATCGACTATGTTGTATGTGGCTGAGTGTTGGTGTCACGACCCAAAACCCGACTCGCGTGATGACGCCTATCGTGAAACTAGGCCAGCCTCAACTCAATAATCAATCTAATAATAATAAGTTTGAAAACATGTACGGAAGCTTTTAACAGTTAAAGAACTATTTGAAACATAAGAAATTCCAAGAAATAAATACAGTCCAGCCCAAAACCGGGGTGTCACTGAGTGCATGGGCGTCTAAGAAAAGTACATAGTCTCATATAATGTCTAAGGGAATAACTGAAATACAACTGGAAAGTAAGGTGGAGAGCCAAGGCCTGCGAACGCCGTGCAGGTACCTCAATAATCTTCTAAGTCAGAAGCCTCGATCAAACATCCGCCAATCCAAAATGCCTGAATCTGCACACGAGGTGCAGGGGGTAACGTGAGTACACCAACTCAGTAAGTAGCAAGTCCAACCTTTGGACTGATAGGTAGTGACGAACTTAACCTCCTCAAGGATAACAGAATAATATACAAAAACGTAGGCATGCTTTCAGTTAAATAAAAAGCTCAAACAGTAAAACAGAGCAGGTATGAACAAGGTAAAGGAGTGAAACTCTGCTACATCTACATGTCAATGCACATGCTGTATGGAAATGCACCATGTTGAGTGCCTCATGTGCCCACAACCTCAAATGCTCGTCCACTCAGTACTGTATATGGCGCATACGGCCCAGGGAAGATCCATCCCAGAATTTACACATCTCTAATAGCAATCACTCAGTACTGAGGAAGGCCATTCCAGCCTACAGAGAAGATCCATCTCCAGATAATATTAATAACAAACTCACAACCACTCGGTACTGTATATGGCTCACAAGGCCAAGGGAAGATCCATCCCGGAATATATACACATCACTGACAACAGTCATCCAGTACCGAGGAAGGCCATTCCGGCCTATGGAGAAGATCATCTCCCAATATAAATACTTCGGACAAGATCCATGTCCAGGGAAGATCCATCCCTCAATATCATCAACTGCGCTCACTAGAGGTGTAAAGCTCGGGAGGGGCTTCCCTTTTTAGCCCAAGCGCTATAACAAAGCCAACGAAGGCATGTTCAATATCTCGCTGCGGCGTGCAGGCCGATCCCATACTGTCACTCAATATCAGGCTCTCGGCCTCACTCAGTCATCACTCTCCAGTCTCACACACACGGGCTCAAAATGTCATGATACTAGCCCGAACAATGATATGATGTGCCAAATACAATAATCGATAATGAGACATGATATGATATACATGAACAGGACTGAGTACAGAATATTAATGAAGCAAATGATATAACAGCAAGAAACGACCTCTTGGGTCTCAATTGTATTGGCGTAAAGCCTTAACATGATAATTAGCATGATTTGCAGCTCATTAACTTAATCACATAATTACAACCCAGATATCAGCAAGAAAGAGTCAGTAAGCGGTGCCATAGAATGATCCAGGCTGCAATTCTCGCAGTGCACGCCCACAAGCCCGTCACTTGGCATTTGCGTCACCTCAATAGTAATCATAGAACACATAGTTTGGGGTTTCGAACCCTCAGAACCAAGCTTGGAAGCGTTACTTATCTCAAACCAAGCCAAACTCTAGCCCGCGACGCCCTTGCCTCTCGATTCGGCCTCCAAATGTCCCGAATCTAACCAAAATCAGTTTATAACCATCACAAATGATCCCTCAAATCCCTAAATCAAAGTCTCAATTTCCAAGCCAAACCCCCAATTTTAACCACTAAATTCCACAAATTTCATGCCTAAACAGTAAAATATCACCATAGAAATAAGTTTTGGTTCCAAAAATCTTACCTCCACGAAATCCCCTTAAAATCCCTCTTCAATTTGCTCCCACAAGCTCCAACCTGTATGACAAAGTGATGAAATAACCCAAAAATTCGCGAAGGACTTTATTTATATGTTCTGCCCCAGCGATACCGCATCTGCGGTCATATATCTCGAACCTGCGGAAATCACTTATCCGCCCAAAATCGCACCAGCGCTCAAACGCTCGCACCTGCACCATCACAAGTGCGCCCAACTCTCCGCGTCTGCGGCTCCAGCCCTTCACAGCCTTAGCCGCATCTGCGACCCTTTTTGCGCTTCTGCGGGCCCGCACCTGCGGGACCCAATCCGCAGGTGCGGTTATGACAGGATCAGCAGCTGAAGTTGCTCAAACTAAATTCCAATCTCTCCGACAACCTTCCGAAATCATCCCGAGGCTCCCAGGACCTCAACCAAAAGTACAAACAAGTCACATACTACTATTCAAACTTGTATCAACCCTCGGAACACTCAAAACAACGCCAAAACACCAAATCACCCTCGGATTCAAGCCTAAGGATTCTAAAACTTCTAAATTCCGCTTTTGATCAAAAAGTCTATCAAGCCTCATCCGAATGACCTGAAATTTTGCACACACGTAACGAATGACACAACGAATCTAATGCAACTTCCGTAAATCCATTCCGACCCCGATGTCAAAATTTCCAACCAACCGGAAAATGCCAAAATTCTAATTTCTCCAATTCAATCCTAAATCTACCACGGACCTCCAAAATATATTCCGATCACTCTCCTAAGTCCCAAATCACCCAACGGAGCTAACCAAATCATAGAAATCCAAATCCGATATCAAATACTAAAAGTCAAGACTGAGTCATACCTTTCAAATTTAAAGCTTCAAGCTGAGAATCATCCTTCCATATCTATTCCGATTATCCCGAAAACCAAAACCGACAATTTACATAAGTCATAATACATCATACGGGGCTAGTCATGCCCGAGAGTTAGTGAGCGATGTGCAAATACTCAAAACGACCGGTCGGGTCATTACAGTTGGCCAGTCAAGATCGCCCATGTCCAGAAGAAGAAGGTAGCCGAGATGAAGATGTCGAATGGATGTGCGGGCACACTAGGTTAGATAGGATTAGGAATGAGGTTATTCGCGACAACACGAGTGTGGTCCTATTGAGGACGAGATGTGGGAAGCGATGCATATGTGGTTTGGACATGTGAGGAGTGTTGGGTTTTTTATGTATTTAATTAATATATTAAATACTTAAAGGAGAGTGAATGGGAAATGGAGGGAAATGAAATTTTGAGTGAAATTTTAAGTTTCCCCCCTTGGCAAATGGGCATTGTCCCATATTGGAAGAGGAAGAGTTTTTTTACGGGTATATAAGCAATTGCTCTTCTTCTAGCTCTTAAAGAGTTGAGAAGAAGGCAAGCCTCGCGCCGTCGTCGTCGCTCGCTCGCTCGGCTCGGCTTCGGCTTCGGCTTCGGCTTCGGATTCGGATTCGGATTTGGTCAAATGATCGATTGATTGATTAACTTTTTGGACCAAATTTATTTTTTAATAGTAAAATATTAACAGAAATGTTATTAAATATTTTTTTTTTAATAACAGAATATTAATATTAAATCCAATCTGTTTTTCTGTTTTGGTAATAGAAAAGTAACTACCCTCTTCAATTTTTCCTCTTTATTTTCCCTCTTTATTGTTGAGTAAATGGCCATTTATGTAATGGCATTTATGCTGTGGCCGATTTGCATAAACAGTCATTCTGAGGAGTTGCACCTCTTCAGATTTCAGCCCAACTTTGGCTATAAATACCACACTATTTTGCTTAGAATTTCACTACGATTTTCTGAGTTTCTCCTCCTTCTTCTGCATACTTTTAACATCAAACAAAGCAACAGTAAGTGTGATTTGCTACCGAACTTTGTGTTCGCTGAAACACTGGGGTTTGAAGTACCACTACACCAGTGTGTAATTCGTTCTATCCTGGGAGAAAATAATCCATAACCTTGGGTACTAGGAGGGGATTAAATTCCTTAAGGAAACACTGTGAATTCAGTGGGCTCGAATTGGTTTTCTGTTATTTCGTTGTTCAATTCTGTTTATGTTCATTTATATTTCCAGAATTATTTTACAAATACAGTATACTAACAAGCTTAAGGAATTTAATTAATATATTCTGTATTTGTACTCACTGTTTCTGGAGAGTACAACCTGTGTGGTTTTGTACTCTATTAAAATCTACATGATTTTAACGTTTGTGTCATTCTTTTATAGAAATGACTAATGAGAATGAGAACCAAGTTGTTCCAATGGTGACTGCCAATGCCTCAACAAGCCGAACGACACCGGCAGCATTGGCACCGACGGAGAAACCCGGAAAATTTTTCGGGATTGATTTCAAGCGCTGGCAGCAAAAGATGTTCTTCTATTTGACTACTCTAAGTCTCCAGAAGTTCATCAAGGAAGATGTTCCTGTGCTGTCCGATGAAACTTCAGAAACTGAACGCTTTCTCATGATTGAGGCGTGGAAGCATTCAGATTTGTTGTGCAAGAATTAAATTCTAAGCGGGCTGGAGGATGCATTGTATAATGTCTACAGTGGCGTGGAAACATCAAAGGAACTGTGGACTGCGCTTGAAAAGAAATACAAAACCGAAGATGCCGGGTTGAAAAAGTTTGTTGCTGCAAAGTTTTTGGACTACAAAATGGTAGATAGCAAGTCTGTTATTACCCAAGTCCAGGAATTGCAAGTGATTATTCACGATCTCCTTGCTGAAGGTATAAATCAAATTAATATTGATGTTGAAAGTAGTAATCTTAGTATTTTTACTAACAGAAATTTCATTGAAGGTCTTGTCATCAATGAAGCATTTCAAGTAGCAGCGATGATTGAGAAGTTGCCTCCTTTGTGGAAGGACTTCAAAAACTACTTGAAACACAAACGCAAGGAGATGTCCCTTGAAGATCTCATTGTTCGGTTGAGAATCGAAGAGGACAACAAAGCTGCGGAAAAGAGAGGCCGTGGAAATTCAACAATAATGGGAGCAAATATTGTTGAAGAGAACAAAAAGAGGAAGAAGGCTTCTGGACCGAAATACAACCCAAGCAAGAAGCGGTTCAGTGGAAACTGCTACAACTGTGGAAAAATCGGACACAAATCTATGGAGTGTCGTGCTCCGAAGAAAGACAAGAAAAGGGGTCAAGCAAACATGGTTGAAAAGCATGATGATGTTGATGATTTATGTGCCATGCTTTCCGAATGCAACTTGGTGGGCAATCCTAAAGAGTGGTGGATTGATTCTGGAGCCACTCGCCATGTTTGTGCTGTTAGAGAAGCTTTTGCTTCTTATGCTCCCGTTGGACCCGATGAGACGATTTCTATGGGAAATGCTTCAAAGGCGAAGATTGAAGGATATGGGAAAATATTTCTCAGAATGACTTCCGGCAAAGTGGTGACTTTGAACAACGTCCTTCATGTTCCCGAGATTAGGAAGAATTTAGTCTCTACTGGACTTCTTGTTAAGAATGGGTTTAAATGTGTTTTTATTTCCGATAAGGTTGTAATAAGTAAGAATGAGATGTTTGTAGGAAAAGGTTACCTCACTGAGGGCCTTTTCAAGCTGAATGTAATGGTTGTTGAAAATAATAATAAAATTTCAGCTTCGTCTTACTTACTTGAGTCAAATGAATTATGGCATATACGTTTGGGTCATGTCAAGTATAAAACCTTACGGAAAATGATTAATTTGGAAGTATTGCCCAAGTTTAAATGTGACAAATCAAAATGTCAAGTATGTGTGGAATCTAAGTATGTTAAACATCCTTATTAGTCAATTGAAAGGAATTCAAATCCTTTAGACTTAATTCACACAGATATTTGTGACATGAAGTCAATACCATCTAGCGGTGGAAAGAAGTATTTCATAACTTTTATTGACGATAGTACTCGATATTGCTATGTTTACTTACTTAATAGTAAAGATGAAGCAATAGATGCATTCAACCAATACAAAAATGAAGTTGAAACGCAACTTAACAAGAAAATCAAAATGATAAGAAGTGATAGGGGTGGTGAATATGAATCTCCTTTTGAACAAATATGTTTAGAATATGGAATTATTCATCAAACAACGGCCCCTTACACGCCCCAATCCAATGGGATTGCAGAAAGAAAGAATCGTTCATTAAAGGAGATGATAAACGCATTATTGATAAGTTCTGGTTTGCCACAGAACTTGTGGGGGGAAGTCGTTCTTACGGCTAGCCGAATACTAAATCGAGTACCCCATAGCAAAACACAACCCATTCCATATGAAAAATGGAAAGGAAGGAAGCCCAACTTGAATTATTTTAAAGTGTGGGGGTGTTTGGCAAAAGTGCAAGTTCCTAAACCCAAAAGGGTAAAAATAGGACCGAAAGCCGTTGATTGTGTTTTCATAGGATATGCGACTAATAGTAAAGCATATCGATTTCTGGTTCATAAATCAGAAAATTCCGACATTCATAATAATACGGTTATAGAATCAGATATGCTGAGTTCTTTGAAAATATATATCCATATAAAAAGGAACGTGAGTCAATTGGTGAAGGATCTAAACGACCTCGGGAAGAAACAAAAGAAAGTACACTTAACCAGGAGGATCCAAGACGTAGTAAACGTCAAAGAACGTTGATCACGCTCAACTGAGTCTCACAAAAGACTAAGCAGGCGTTGCAAATATAATCTGAGTATTATTGCCCAGAGTCGAACCACAGGGAATTAACCTATCAATTACTACTGTCGGATGCACTAATTTCACACAATCTGTTTTCCCAAACTTTCTGATTCACAATGGTTGATTTTCTAACAACTAAAGACTGAAAGTAATTAATAACTGAAAATTAACTAAACTTGATGTGTAAACATTAGAAATAAGGTCTAAGGCAATGGTTTTCCCTGTTGGTAATTTCCTTGGTTGTATATGTCTTATAACTACGATTTAGTTGTCTCTAACAATCATGAACGCTCAAGCTATCATAATTCTTTCTCAAGTAATTATGATAATCTATTAGACGCACTCTCTCAAGCTACGCTAGCTAATTTCACAATACAGTTCACTTAGATTGCACCCGGGGTTTCGTTATCTCTAATCCAACCCTTAAACCCTCGGTTATGACTCTCGTCTATACTCCGGGAGTGATGTTGTTCATACAATCACCTAAATATGCACTCTCTCTCAAGTAGATACATAATAAATAGGAACGGATAATTGAGGGCCCTTTCAACTAATCCACAATCAAAACATAGATGAACAACTAGAGATTAACAACCAAATCCAATTATATTAATAAAACAACCAAGTCATCCCCAACGGGTTCCACCAAAAGCTTAGATTAAGGTTTTTAGCTACTCATAACAATGGGAAAATAAACTACTAAAAGATTCATAATCGTAAATTGTAAGAAAAATAAAGAAGAATAAGAGTAATGATGTTTTGGCTGATCTCTCACACTTGTTTTCCTTGCCAAAGTACTCTCTAAAACATTACATGCCTCCCTTGGGCGAGTTCTATTGTTTAAAATAGGGTTTTGGGCTAAGAATTCCGTGTTTTGCACTTCAGTCCCTCAATTTTACGCCTCCTGCCTCGGTCCTACCGCGGTTACGCCAGGACCGCGGCCAAATCACCTCTCAGAATCCGCTACACCTTCCTGCCGCGGTCCGACCGTGGTTACGCCAGGACCGCGGCAGTCCATCTCCAGTTCGGGTTTTGTGCATTTCGCATGGTGCACTTGGCGGATATTGTGTGATTGGCCTCTTTTCCTCCATAATTGATCCCAAAAGTACTCCATAGCCTTCTTTTATTGTATGTAACCTGCAAAGCATGAAAAACACTAATCAGAGCATTTTGTTATCACTTTTACCATAAAAACTATACGAGAAAGTGGTTCTTTAGGGCTTAATTATAGTTCAATTTACCTATTATCAACACCCCACACTTAAATCTTTGCTCGTCCTCGAGCAAGTTGAACCATACTTCTAGGCCTAATCATTCGATGCATTACCCAGTTTTATGTCACACCCGCCATTATGAAAGAACAACCTAAGCAGTGCAACAGCCACATCTCAGATGAAGACTCTAACGCCATGCCACACTCGTGCTTACTCTAGTTACTCTAACAGAGGTGAAAACTTGCTTTTTCTTCCTAAGTCACATGCCCTCACATCACATTTTTGAGAGAAGTTCCACACATATAAAATCAAGCACAAGGAACTATAGATAGAAAGAATTCACTCACTCTCAGTAAGAACATTCACATGCCACACAGATACACCATAAGCTTGCCCTTAGTGTAATACTCTACTAATCGAGTTGTTTTAGTCTAAGATCAAGAGGTTTTTATTTGGTTGTAATGTAGGCTAAGGGACGGGTAGGATATATTTGGATATAGTGACTAACCTCCCTAAGCACTTTTAATACATTCTTCCTTTATTCCGATTTCCATGTTCAGCCCAGTCATTCTTCCACACTTTGTTTCATAAGCACCCCCACTTCCCTAGGTGCAACTGGCTTTTCTTGCCATTCACTATTTTAGGACCACCTATTTGCAAGGTCCTTCTTCTATATTTCAAATTTCTTTTTTTTCAACTACCATTGCACCATTCATGTATTTTCTTGATTTTCTTTTTGTACTCCCTTATCACCCCACACTTTGACTTTTACATGATCTTTAACAATTCAAGTGCTTCTAGGAGGCAAAGGGTCAAACAGTCAAGCTATTCAACACATGGATGTAGGTTATTGCAAGGTTATCAAAGAAACAGGCTTTAGGCTCAAAGGGGTTAACTATGGTGATACGTACAGGTGGATTCATAATTAGACCGGCTACACAAAGAAAGGCCTCAATCATCTCTAAGACCAAATAACTTCTATTTCGCTTTGCAAACACACCGGGCAAGTTCTAGGTATCGCATGCAAGCACAGAATACATGTGTTACCTCACATACACTTGGCATGTAACTCATTCCGAATTAGTTTGTCAACACACTCACATGAGCGTTCAAGCAAGACAAGGTGTGCACAATTAAGGCATAATTTACGAGTCTACAAACGAGCCTAGACGTCGCACCCTCAAGTTCGTTTAGTTATTAGCAGGTGTGTACATTACAGGTTGCATTCCTGCCCTTACCCATCTTAGTCCAAGAGAGTCCTCAGGGTCCTAAAAATATCAAAGAAAAATCTACCTAACCCGGTTGAAGAAAAGCCCTTGGAAAAGAACCGTGGTCAAAAGAAAAACCAAGGAGGAATTACTACACTACCTAAAAAATAAAAAGTAAAAATTCTAAGTGGACTACTTCCCTCAAGAGTACTGTCCAAGTGGTCCGTCCTCAGGAAGAGTCCCCTACCTTTTCTAATATTTTTTTTTTTAAAATCCGACTTTGACCCTCAAGAGACCCGTCGACAAGTGTCCGTCGTTGGGCCAAGTCAGTTACTTGTAAGATGAGTACACCCAATTATACACAACAACAAAGATACAGAACTACAACATGCTCAATGTATATGTACACTAACAATACACCACTAAAGCAAGTCTCCCACCCCACACAAAAAGATTATGGCATGTCCCCATGCCATATCACAAATAAAGTGCAGAAGGGTAAGAAGACTTCCCTGAGCATCAGTCGGAGTCGGAGACGGTGCTGGGGTCCACATGACAAGCCCTCCCCAAAGCACGGAACCAAGCCATCATCCGGTTCTCAGACCTGGCCTGCCGCTGAGACATGGCATCCATACGCACATGTAGGCCATCAACCGAGGTGCGAAGATCTGCCACCTCTTCCTCCATAGAACGCAACATGGGCCGACTGGACTGTGATCTAGAGAACCCTGCCCCAGTATGGGGTCGCCGAGAGGATCCGGTTCCCTCATAGGATCTCCTGGAAGGTGCCATGGGTGCTGTGGCATCCTCCTCATCCTCAAACTCAATGGTTGTGGGTGCATCTCTGCCCACTGTGATCTTTGAAGCACTGAATGGTGTTTTTGCGGGCAAAGCGCCATCTGTAGGACTGGTGGGGACACCTTTTAGCAGACACAACCTCGTCACAAGTGAGGGGAAGTAAAACCCCTTAGATAGCAAGGATGACCGGAGGATCATTTCATCTCCAATAATTCTCGCCGCATCAAAGTCTCTCTTGGTGACGAAGCACCACACCAATAGAGCCCGTAGGTGGTTCACATCTGTCGTGTTGCTCGTGGGCAAGAACCGGCTGCAAATGATGGTGAACCAGCACTTGGCCTCAGTGTGAACGACTTGGAGTGAAGGGTAATGTTTTCCTGTAGCCAGAGTGGTTGACCTCCTGCGCAGATTATCGCAATCATAGTGTCCCAAGTGACCCCTTGGGCGTCGTGGTAATGATTAATGTCACCAGTGAACTGGGGCAACCGCAAAGCCTGGCGAATCTTCTGATTGAGGCATCTACCACCCTGCCCCGCACAATCACATCCCGGCACACATGTTCCGAGCAGTTCGCATAGAATTCCCGGACTATCATCGGGTTTGACATCTCAGGCTCATCAAACAAGAACTCCATCTCCCTCCGTCGGATTTCCTCATACATGTCTGCATTTTCCATACGGAGGGCAGCCCTGTCGACAGGAATCTCAGGGACAAAGGTTTTGGTGGCCTTAGCATGAAATGCGTCCTCTGCCCCCGGTGACTGGAACCTGGTGGCGTCATATGTTGGCACTTGGGAAGTGCTTGCCGAGCTCTTTTGCCGTTTTCGGGCCATATTACCTGCAAACAATTCAGGGCAACAATCAGATGGATCCTAACATGTGCCATTCGGATGGTTACTCAGACTTCGCCACCCGATGGCACCAAACAGTTTTCTTTTGTCAATCAATGCCAGTATACCCCATTAGTAAGTTGCCTAAAGTTGCCAACCTCTACTATTGCCTCACACCACTATCAATTGGTCAATTCCTCCAAATAATACCCCACACAATCTCCAACAAGTGAATCATTGCAAATGCTACCACTATCACAAAACAAGAAGGGCACAAAGTGCTCCAAAATTTTACAACACACCCTAATTTTCGGCCATTGAAGCCCCTCCACCAAGCTTCACCCTAAAAATTTTGTTTAGGCCTCCAAACATTCTAAAAATCTCCCACAAGTTAAGCACAATGAAAACCCAACCATTTAAGCATCAATCATGGCCAAAAGAAGCAAATAATGGAGAAAAAGAAAGCAAAGAAAGAAAAAATAAAAATTTTACACTAAAACACTACCTAGGGCTTAATTGAAACTACATTACACTAA
>NW_017670476.1:536331-564032 GCF_001879085.1 Nicotiana attenuata | reverse complement strand
ACTGCCATCAGCTTATTCGGGTTTTACTCCTTGGGGTTTATGTTTGTGTCTGCAGGTAAAGTTCCCGGAGGATGATTGTTCAAAGCCATGGACAGCTGACCCAGCTGCATTTCAATATTCTTTATGGCTGAATCATGCACTGCTAATTTTTCCTGTACTTTATTATTTGTCCCAATGAGTTGCTGAAGCACACCCCTGATTTCCACCATGTTGTTATCTTGCTGCTGAGGGGGTGGTTGATAAGCTAATTGCTGCTGATTTTGCTGTGGATAACCCTGTGGTTTCTGATAAGGTACTGGCACTAATTGGTTTTGAGGGTGCATACCCCCAGGCTGCTGCATATTAGGCCTGTACTGCTGATTTTGTTGCGGTCTCCACTGCTGTGCTCCTTGTCTCTGACCCCCATAGTTGTTGACATAATTCATATCTTCCCGTGCCCCTTGATTTTCACCTTCTCCGCTCCATGAACACACATAGGACTGATTAATACACGGTGTACATAGTCCTCCATTCGTTGTATCAACGATGTGCACCTGTTTTGTACCCATCTCATCAATCTTCTTTGTCAGTAGGCTCATCTGGGTCAGGAGTGTGGCCATGTTCTCTTCCTGCGAATTATTGGGATCAAGTGGAACTGAATGCACTATGGGTGCCAGTGTTGCACCTCTAGTCATCCACCCCGCATTTTCTGATATCTTATCGAGGAGAATTTTGCACTCGGTGAATGTTTTGCTTAAGAAAGCACCTCCAGCTGAAACATCCACATTCGCTTTCAAGTTGTCAGCTAGACCCATGTAGAATCTCTGGCCGAGCATCTGGTATGGAATGCCATGATTAGGACACTTCACAAGCATCCCTTTAAATCTCTCCCAAGTTTCTTGCAAGGACTCAGTGGAATGCTGCCTATACTGCAATATGGCATCAATTTGCTATGCAGTCTTGTTAGGCGGATAGATCTTGTTCAGAAACTGCTTGACTAATTCCTCCCAAGTGGTAATAGAGTTGATAGGGAGCGAACTTAACCAAGTCTGAGCTGCTCCGGTTACTGAGAATGGGAACAGGAGCAGTTTGATAGCTTCAGGGGTCACATTAGGCTGCCTTTGGGTCATGCAAATTGACAGAAAATTTTTCAAGTGTTGTTGCGGGTCTTCAATGCTTGACCCGGAGAACAGTCCCTTATTTTGCAGCAGATGCAGCATGTTGTTGGTGATCTGGAATGTCTCCGCTTGAATTGCAGGCACAGCTATGGCAGTGGCCAGATTGTCAGCTGTAGGCTGTGCCCAGTCATAAAGTGCAGCCTCGGGCACAAGAGGTGCCACTCCTCTGACATCTAAGTCAGCTTGCTCATTCCTGATGTTTCTGTTGGCGTCGTTCACGTCACCCATGTCAAATTCGAGTTGGTGTGTTGGTTGAGTTTGTTGAAGTCCTTTGTTGGCACGGTTCAATGCCCTGAATATTTTCTCGGGGTCTGAGAGTCCTTCTAGTAGTTCTCCAGTCCTCGAAGAATTTCTAGGCATACACCTGCTTTCCACAAGATTTCAAACGTTAGAATTTCAATGAAAAGATTGGTATAGAGAAAACTGACTACACTTAGAATTTTTGTATTTCTTTCAATTGTAATTGATAACATCGTTAATTCCCCGGCAACGGCGCCAAAATTTAATCACGCTCAACTGAGTCTCACAAAAGACTAAGCGGGCGTTGCAAATATAATCTGAGTATTATTGCCCAGAGTCGAACCACAGGGAATTAACCTATCAATTACTACTGTCGGATTCACTAAATTCACGCAATCTGTTTTCCCAATATTTCTGATTCACAATGGTTGATTTTCTAACAACTAAAGACTGAAAGTAATTAATAACTGAAAATTAACTAAACTTGATGTGTAAACAGTAGAAATAAGGTCTAAGGCAATGGTTTCCCCCGTTGGTAATTTCCTTGGTTGTATATGTCTTATAACTACGATTTAGTTGTCTCTAATAATCATGAACGCTCAAGCTATCATAATTCTTTCTCAAGTAATTATGATAATCTACTAGACGCACTCTCTCAAGCTACGCTAGCTAATTTCACAATACAGTTCACTTAGATTGCACCCGAGGTTTCGTTATCTCTAATCCAACCCCTAAACCCTCGGTTATGACTCTCGTCTATACTCCGGGAGTGATGCTGTTCATACAATCACCTAAATATGCACTCTCTCTCAAGTAGATACATAATAAATAGGAACGGATAATTGAGGGCCCTTTCAACTAATCCACAATCAAAACATAGATGAACAACTAGAGATTAACAACCAAATCCAATTATATTAATAAAACAACCAAGTCATCCCCAACGGGTTCCACCAAAAGCTTAGATTAAGGTTTTTAGCTACTCATAACAATGGAAAAATAAACTACTAAAAGATTTATAATCGTAAATTGCAAGAAAATAAAGAAGAATAAGAGTAATGATGTTTTGGGTGATCTCTCACACTTGTTTTCCTTGCCAAAGTACTCTCTAGAACATTACATGCCTCCCTTGGGCGAGTTCTATTGTTTAAAATAGGGTTTTGGGCTAAGAATTCCGTGTTTTGCACTTCAGTCCCTCAATTTTACGCCTCCTGCCGCGGTCCTACCGCGGTTACGCCAGGACCGCGGCCAAATCACCTCTCAGAATCCGCAACACCTTCCTGCCGCGGTCCGACCGCGGGTACGCCGGGACCGCGGCAGTCCATCTCCAGTTCTGGTTTTGTGCATTTCGCATGGTGCACTTGGCGGATATTGTGCGATTGGCCTCTTTTCCTCCATAATTGATCCCAAAAATACTCCATAGCCTTCTTTTATTGTATGTAACCTGCAAAGCATGGAAAGCACTAATCAGAGCATTTTGTTATCACTTTTACCATAAAGAAAGTGGTTCTTTAGGGCTTAATTATAGTTCAATTCACCTATTATCAAACGTCTACTTCATTTGGACCAGATTTTGTGACTTTCTTATTGGAAAATGAGCCTCAAACATTTAAAGAAGCTATGTCTTCTTCGGAATCATTGTTATGGAAAGAGGCAGTCAATAGTGAAATAGAATCCATATTGAACAACCATACATGGGAATTGGTTGATCTTCCTCCTGGAAATAAACCGTTGGGTTCTAAATGGATCTTTAAGAGGAAAATGAAAGATGATTGCACTATTTACAAATATAAGGCAAGACTTGTGGTCAAAGGGTATAGACAACGAGAAGGTCTTGACTATTTTGATACATACTCTCTAGTTACAAGAATTACGTCCATACGAACGTTAGTAGCGTTAGCTGCAGTTTATGGTCTTGAAATTCATCAAATGGATGTTAAGACGGCCTTCTTAAATGGAGAGTTAGAGGAAGAAATATACATGGAACAACCTGAAGGGTTTGTGGTTCCAGGTAAAGAAAAGAAGGTCTGTAGACTTGTTAAGTCCCTTTACGGATTAAAACAAGCACCCAAACAATGGCATGCTAAATTTGACCAAACAATGTTGTCAAATGGATTTAAGATAAATGAATGTGATAAATATGTGTACATTAAAAATGTTCCAAATCACAGTCATTGTTTGCTTATATGTGGATGATATGCTCATAATGAGTAATGACATTGCCAACATAAATGCTACTAAGCGTATGCTAACTAGCAAGTTTGATATGAAAGACTTGGGAGTTGCTGATTTAATTCTGGGAATTAAGATCCATAAGACTTCTCAAGGTCTGGTGTTGTCACAATCTCATTATATTAAGACAGTACTTGAAAAATTCAAGCACTTGGGTTTCAAAGTTGAAAAGACTCCAATTGACGTGAATCTTGCATTAGCAAAGAACAAAGGCCAAAGCATATCACAATTGGATTATGCTCGTGTGTGTGGTTGCTTAATGTACATCATAAATTGTACACGACCAGATATAGCTTGTGCTATAAGTAAATTGAGTCGATATACGAGCAATCCAGGCCAATCTCATTGGATGGCCATGAAACGAGTTTTGGGGTATTTAGTACATACCCAGGTTTTTGCTTTGCACTACAGTAAATATCCTGCGGTCATTGAGAGATATTGTGATGCAAATTGGATCACCGGATCAACTGATTCCAAGTCCACAAGTGGATATGCATTCACTATTGGTGGAGGAGCGGTATCTTGGAAGTCGTCCAAACAAACTTGTATTGCCCGCTCTACAATGGACATTGAGTTCATAGCCTTGGATAAAGCCGGTGAAGAAGCTGAATGGCTCCGGAATTTCTTGGAAGATATTCCATTTTGGCCCAAACCGTTGGCACCAATATGCATACATTGTGATAGTCAAACGGCAATTGGAAGGGCCGGGAGCGTTATGTATAACGGTAAGCCTCTTCATATACGACGAATACATAAAACCGTTAGATAATTACTCTCTAGAGGAATTATCACGATTGACTATGTAAAGTCAAGTGATAATGTGTCGGATCCACTTACAAAAGGCTTAACTAGAGAGCTAGTTGAGAAGTCATCAAGGGGAATGGGACTGTGGCCGAGAACAAGTCATAGTGGCGGTAACTCTACCTAGAAGACTGGAGATCCCAAGATCTAGGTTCAAGGAGATCAAACAAAGTCATTAATGACGGTTCAACATTGTCAACTAAACTTTTGGTCCATTTTCGTGATGTGACAATGTTCAGTACCAAGGATAAAGCATTAAGGCTTTTTAATGATTTCTAAATTTGATACGGGGTATATCAAATAGTGTATCTACGGGATGACACATTTAGGAATCACCTATGTAAGTGTGAAGTGTTAGCCGCTTCAAGGAGAACTTTGTAAGGCCAGTTCTCTACGCACTTATGAAACCAGGCGGTGTTCATGGCTGAAACGAACACAACAATGAAAACCAAAGACGGTTAAGGGCTGGTTGTGTGACTTGTGGTTGTCTAGGTATACACCAAAGTTCGACGGTTCAAAGATATCAAATCTACCGATTGATCGAGTATATCCGACATAAGTTCACTACGGAAAGTTCAAAGGGAAACCTACTTATCCAGATGCAATTAATCCTTGCTTGCGAATCACACAGTTTTTCATGCATACTTCCATGATATAGCCATTCCCCATTCATGTGGGAGATTGTTGGATTTTTTATGTATTTAATTATTAAATTAAATACTTAAATGAGGGTGAATGGAAAATGGAGGGAAATAAAATTTTGAGTGAAATTTTAAGTTTCCACCCTTGGCAAATGGACATTGTCCCATATTGGAAGAGGAAGAGGTTTTTTATGGGTATATAAGCAGTTGCTCTTCTTCTAGCTCTTAAAGAGTTGAGAAGAAGGCAAGCCTCGCGCCGTCGTCGTCGCTCGCTCGCTCGGCTCGGCTTCGGCTTCGGCTTCGGATTCGGATTCGGATTCGGATTCGGATTCGGATTTGGATTTGGTCAAATGATCGATTGATTGATTAACTTTTTGGATCAAATTTATTTGTTAATGGTAAAATATTAACAGAAATGTTATTAAATATTTATTTTAATAAAAGAATATTAATATTAAATATTAATATTAAATCCAATCCGTTTTTTTATTTTGGTAACAGAAAAGTAACTACCCTCTTCAATTTTTCCTCTTTATTTTTCCTCTTTATTGTTGAGTAAATGGTCATTTATGTAATGGCATTTATGCTGTGGCCGTTTTGCATAAACAGTCATTCTGAAGAGTTGCACCTCTTCAGATTTCAGCCCAACTTTGGCTATAAATACAACACTATTCTGCTCAGAATTTCACTACGATTTTCTGAGTTTCTCCTCCTTCTTCTGCATACTTTTAGCATCAAACAAAGCAACAGTAAGTGTGATTTGCTACCGAACTTTGTGTTCGCTGAAACACTGGGGTTTGAAGTACCACTACACCCGTGTGTAATTCGTTCTATCCTTGGAGGAAATAATCCATAACCTTGGGTACTAGGAGGGGATTAAATTTCTTAAGGAAACTCTGTGAGTTCAGTGGGCTCGAATTTGTTTTCTGTTATTTCGTTGTTCAATTCTGTTTATGTTCATTTCTGTTTATGTTCATTTATATTTCCAGAATTATTTTACAAATACAGTATACTAACAAGGAGTAGGAGCATAGATGCCCCGGTGAGGATGTGTGAGAGGTTGATATTGGAGGGCATATGGAGAGGTAGAGGTAGGCCAAAGAAGAAGTGGGAAGAGGTAATTAGGCAAGATATGGCGCAACTTCAGCTGACCGGGGACATAACCCTTGATAGGAAGGTGTGGATATCGAGAATTAGGATAGTAGGGTAGGTGATCTAGATTGTTCATACTGGTAGTATTAGTACGCAATCTCGCATTTTGTTGGTAGTAAGTTTCTATGACTACCCGTCATTTTCTTTCTTTTTGATCATCTTATTATCATGTTGTTTTTATGCTGCTTTTACATGGCTTTTTGGTGTTGTCCCTTCTTGTCTATCTTTTCAATAATGTGGTGCTTATGCTTTCCTGAGCCAAGTGTCTATTGGAATCAGCCTCTCTACCTTCACAAGGTAGGGGTAAGGTCTACGTACACGCTACCTTTTTCAGACCCTACGGCGTGGGTTAATACTGAATATGTTGTTATTGTTGTTGTTGAGGAAATATCCACTTTAAGAAGGATTTTGTAGGACTAATTGAAATCAAACTTATTGTGTGGGAGATTGGTTCCTACTGGTACAAAGTGCCACTATATTATAAGTCTTTGTTATCCGAGTGTAATGAAATTAAAAGTCAAACTTATTACGTGGGAAATCGATTCTAAGAATACAAAGTGTTATTGAACTATAAATATTGGTCATCCGCGTTCGATTAATCCAAAAGAAGTTATTTTTCTTTTATAGGTTGATGAATGGAGTAATCTAATATCTACAGTGGTAAGAAAATGCAACTTGTACAATAGTTATTCAAGAATTTGTCCAATGTCAGTATTGTGTTTGGAGAAAAAGGATCAAGATCTTTATTCGAACTAATTCGAAGGCACAATGTTTGATAATCACGACAAAGAAAAATCCATTTCTTATAAATGACAATGTTATGTATATATTAGTTCTAAGTTAAGGGTGTAATGTGGGCCGGTCCTGGGCCTAAACGAGCCTCTTGGGCCCGAGCTTCATGTGCCGGTCCTAAGTGATCCCGGGCTTCGTGGGTTTTTGGTAGGAATCGGCCCGGGACCGGGACCACGAACTAATGGTCCCGGGCTAAGTGGGTTGGTCCCTGACCTATGTGGGTCCAACGGTTAATTTTCAATTTTTTTTAAAAAAAATTGTTATCTAAGGCAATTTCTTGTAAAAATTATATTATTTGTGAATTCAAATATAAACACAAAAATATTGTAAAGAGATATTCAAAGCAATGCGTTATAATTTTATTATAGCATTAACAAAACATGGCAATATCTTTCTTAGTCTTCCATTGTGGTGGCGGAAAAGAAGCTTGTTCATCACCGCTTCCGGGCGAAGCTGCATCCTCCGCAAGTTCAGCTAGCATTTCTTCGTAAGCTTCGTCTACCTCTGGTTGTGATTCAGCAAGTCCAAAATTTCTTCGTTCCGAACGATCCAATCTCTGAAAAGTACTGATTTTTCCAAGCTCTCCCAGATGCTCTATAATCACCGAGTTGAAGTCTTGCTTGACTGAAAGCGCTCTCCATTGCCACTGTTGAAGCTTGAATGGTTAAAATATTTCGGGCCATCCTTGAAAGAATCGAAAAGTATTTTTCTTTGTCCTTCCACCATTCAATTTCAACATTTAAAATTCTCATACCATCACCCACAATTAAATGGTAAATGACAAATAAATCTAACATGAAAAATGTTATTAAATGCAGGATTTAGTGTAGTGGTAAGCAAGGCTACAACAATAGTGTTACTAGTAGCATTACCATTGAAATTGACATTATTTTATCACTAATGCAAAAATATCTACAAATATCTGTGACCGTGCTAGCAATAAACTGCCGTGTGTGACATGAATTAATTATTCTATAAGCGATAATGCACTTTTGCATTATCCAATCCTCATCAATCTAATGACTGGTAACAGTAAGATAATCACAGTCATTATCACTTCTACCAATATCAGTAGTAATAGCAACACGACAATTAATATGAGTAAATAAATTTGATGACCCAAAAGAGTCATCTCGTGTTTTAGAACCCAATTGGGATTCCGAGGTCTTAAAAATCTCATTTTCTTTCTCCTCGATTTGCCTGCGCAGTCCGGGCGCGGTTCCAGAAAGCCTTTATGTGAAAATTTGAGAAAATATTAAGTTTTTCCTTTAAAATTGATTTAGGTTGACTTCGGTCAACATTTTGAGTAAACGGACCCGGACTCGTGATTTGACGGTCCCGGAGGGTCCGTAGAAAGATATGGGACTTGGGCGTATGCTCAGAATTGAATTCCGAGGTCCCTAGTCCAAGGAATGAATTTTTGAAGAAAATTATTAAACTAAAAATATAATGGTTTTTAGAAATTTAATAATGCTTGATCTTGTTGGTATCAGGCCCGTATTTTGGTTCCGGAGCCCGGTACAGGTGTAATATGGTATTTAAGTCATGTCTAGGGGCTACGCGGACGTGGCAAGCGGCTCGCGCACACGAAGGTTAGGGGGGGATATACCTTCGCGAACGCGTAGTGTGTCTCGCGAACACGAAGGTTAATAGGACCGCTGTTTCGCGAATGCGACAGGCTTCTCGCGAATGCAAAGAAGACCTGTCCAATGATTTTAAAACAGAACCTAAGTCGGGATTTAAATTTCATATTTTCTTCCATATAACTCGTCCTTGGGCGATTTTTGAAGAGAGATTTCAACACCAAATCATAGGTTTGTGTTTTTAAACTCATTTCTTTCAATTTCCATCAACAGCCATTAGATTTCTAGGCCTAAATCTTGTTCTTTAAGGGTATAAATTTGGGATTTTGGGAGAATTGAGAATTTTACAAATTTGGAAATTTAGACCTCTATTTGGGGTCGGGTTCCGAAACTAATTACATATTTGGGCTCGTGGGTGAATGGGTAATCGGGTTTGGTTCAAACCTTGAGTTTTGACCAAGCGGGCCCGGGATCGAATTTTGACTTTTCGAGGAATTGTTGGGAAATCTATAATTGTGTATTAGAATTGATTTCTTTGGCTTTAATTGATGTTAATAAGTTAATTATGAATAAATTCGGGCAGATTGGAAGTGGAAACTAAGGGAAAAGCGATATTTGAGGCTTGAGTTTGGCCGTGGAATCGAGGTAAGTGTTGTGGCTAACCTTAGCTTGAGGGATTAGGTATTGTTGCCTTATTTGCTACATGTTTATTTGTTAAGTACGACGTATAGGTGAGGTGACGATTATCTATACGTTGTTGTCGGGTCATAGCATGTGAGTGAGTCTTATACTTGTGACCGTTGTGTTCCTTTATTCGTACCGTTCTTGCTTAAACTAGTTATCATTCATGTTAAAGAGGTTTTATTATGTTTTTTCCTGGCTTTTGGATATTGGTTGAGTATTGGCTCAAGTTGAGGTTCATGTTGTGAAGTTAAGTGATGGAACAAAGTTGTTTAATTATGATGCCCTTGCCGAGTTGTTATTGTTTCTGTTGTTTGTTTATGTGGTGAGGAAGAATGATAAAGCACGAAGGGTGATGCCGTGCACATTTCTATTATTCATATGGTGAGGTTGAGTGTTAAAGCACGAAGGTTGATGCTGTACATGTATCCATTATTGTTTATCTGGTGAGGCTGAGTGGTAAAGCACGAAGGGTGATGCCGTGTACGTTTCTATTATTGATTACCTGTGAGGTTGAGAGTAAAAGTACGAAGGGTGATGCCGTGCATTATTTCCTATTGCTGTATTTATTTGTTATTATCGGCTCATGGTGTTTTAGCTGTTAAACTCCTTTAGTGCTGTGATTCTTTATTTTTTTACCCCCATAGCATGTTGCCCCTTTCCGTTCATTTCTGCTTAGCTTCTATTAATTGTTATTCTGTTAGTATACTGTTTAACTGCACGTGTTTATATTATTGTCGTGTCCTAGCCTCGTCACTACTTCGCCGAGGTTAGGCTCCGCACTTACCAGTACATGGGGTCGGTTGTACTGATACTGCATTCTCCACTTTCTGTGTAGATCCCGGTTCAGGGCCATACTGATCAGAGTTTGGGTGACTGCCTTCAGTCCACGAGAGGCCCAAGGTAGATCTGCTGGCGTTCGCAGACCTTGGAGTCCCCTTCCCTCTATTTAGATTCCTATTTACATTTTATTCGAAAAACAGATGTACTTTCGTTGAAACCAGTGTTTGTAGAAAATCTTAAACGTTCGTGGATTGTAGCACCAGATTTTGGGGTAGCCTTGTATTAGAGTATTTAACCTGTTATAAAATTTTCTGCATTTCATATCTGCTTAGCTTCAAATTAATATTTATTACTGTTTAGTTATTGAATAATGTGTTAGAACTGTAATTGTTGGCTTGCCTAGCATTCACAGCGTTAAGCGCCATCACGATCCCGGCGGTGGGAAATCCTGGTTGTGACAATGAATAGCGCAAATATTGTTCATATTCATGTTTATATTTATAAATAGCGCTTTTTACGGTTGTGCGAGGCCATCCTTTATAAGTAAGATTAAAAACTTTTCTAATATAATGCACAAAGTGAGGTATAGAAGGAAAACTATAGGGTAAACACATAACAGTAACCATTTTTGCCAATTCTTCCCTATCTTTTCTTGGATCATAATATAAAATACCACCGGTAACAGTGTTAATTCCCGATTGAAATTGATTTGACCCGGTACTAGGGTCAGGCTTTAACTTTATCTTGAGGGTGTAGCATTATGTGTCTCCTCAAACTCCCCCCCCCCCCCCCCCGACCTCCAACATATATAAAAGCTAACTCTTTGCCACAAGTTTTACACTTAGCCCTATTTTTTTCTCTTATTTGAATAAAAAATGGCCAAACAAGAGATGTTTCGGCCCGTTTAGAAGGTTGTCTAGAAAAAGTAAGGGTACTAACAGGGGGTCAGACGAGGCATCATTTGGATTATCATTAGTTCGGTTAACTTCAACAACAGGACTAGTGGGTGTATCGTCATCCGGTTGCATTTCATCAAAATCTATTTCCTCCTCATTATCTTCATCAATAGTTGGATTACCATAAAGAGCATTCATATATTCATGGTCTAAGTGTTCACCACCTCCAACATTATGCAAATATTGACTCTCAGTAAATTATAATAAAGTATTATCACTATCAAGAATAGGACAGGTGGGGGGCGGGTATGGGGTTCGGGTAGGGGAGCCCGGGGAATTGGAGGAAGAAAAGATTGGTCAGTAGATTCACCACTCTTGGATTTTCCCTTATTTTTACTAAACATTATTTTTAACAAAAAATTCATCTTAATTAATCAAACAATACAAAAAAGTAAATAAAACAAAACAAACCTATAATATTAAAACTTAAGAGTTGGAACGAGTTTACCGAATTGACGAACAACTTGTTGAAAATTAATTATCGTTGAAGACATGAATACTTCAATTCACCAACTTTATAATTTTTCACACAAATTGCAACAATAAAGTAACCAATTATAGAAGAATATTAGAGAGAGATTGATAATTTTGTGAGAAAAAATGAAAGAATGAGAGGGTATCTATAGTTGAAATTAGGGAAAAAGTATAATTATATAAAGTTTGGGGTTAAAATAAATTTTGGAAAATAGCCAACGGCTAAAAATGGCCATTTTGGCAGAAAATATTTTTTTTTTAATAAAATAGCCATTGGGCCGGTTTAGGCCCACTTAGGACCGTGTAGGACTGGTTGAACCGGCTCATTTACCAGCCGGTCCCTGTCCCAAACGGTCCCGGTCTAGCGGGCCTATGTAAAAAGACCGGCCCACCTGGAAGCCCACCCCCACCGGGTCCCGGTCCTATCCGATTAGGCCCGTTTAGACCCATTACCCATTTGGACTCGCGGGCCTGGGCCAGTCCCGGGCTTAACCGGCCCACATGCCACCCTTAGTTCAAGTCTTAAGTCCAAAATTGAAGGAAGTCAAATTTACTAACTAGTGAAAAATATTTTCAATTTCTGACAACTACCATTTTCACTTGAATTTTATTTTCAAATTATTTTAGAATTTTACATTTCCTATGTCCAAATGCCCACTAAATATCAGAAAGTGTCTTATACCAAATACATCAATTTTCAACAGGATAAAGTAAGCAACGTGTAAGGATAAGTCCAAAATTGTGGAGCATTAGCCGATCATTTTGTTATTGAAATTGGGTAGAGCCCATTACAGTACAGTTCTCTTTTTCTTATTCTTTTTTAAATTTTTTTAAGCCCCAAAAATTTTACAATAAAAAAGTATTATATTGTTGGGATATCTGCATATTTGGCTTCAGGCCCAAAGTTAAAAATGTGATTCTTACAGCCTAATGTATATTTATATGTATAGCATTCTTTTGTTCAGAAAATAGAATAACTTTTTCCTTTATTTTAGATTAGTGGATTGATGTTGTAATGAACTGGATCCGGGTATTGTATATAAAGGAGGAGGCCCAACTCAAATGGGTTGACCGACCAATTTTCATTTTCATTTTCTGTTGGTCTAAGTTCTCTCTAAACAGAACATTCTCGAACTATCCCTTCTGATTTTGCTGTTAACATGGTATCAGAGCAGGGATTTCGTTAGTCCCCGTTCTTCCGCATCGTCTGATGTTACCCTTGTTCGATTTTGTGGTGTCTTTTTCTGTTCGTCAAAATTTGCGTTTTTCAATGATTTGAGAAGATTTTGAGGTGTTTCGGTGTGGATTCTCTCTTCTATATCAATGGAGTTCTTTTGATTTGGAGATTCTATGGCTTTTTTCTCGAACCTCCAAACGTGATCGAAGAACCTAAGGATTCTCTGTCAGACCTAGGGTTTATGCTGCTAAAGGCCTTTACTTCTTCAGGTCGCGAAGAAGTCTGGTATTTTCGTTCCCTAGCTGCTTGTTTTCTTCATTGTGTGAAAATATTGAATTGATCTCATTTGAACACTTAGTAGTTTGATGTCATTTGGTTGATATGGGTAGTCTCAATCCTGAACCCTCTTCTGCACCAGTTTACACATATGAACCTTCTTCCCCGTTATTTCTACTCTCTTCTAATGTACCTGGAGTTTCTCTTGTTGCGGTACCATTCTCGGGTAATGAGTTTGGAGGTTGGAAGCGTAGTATGATTGTTTCATTGTCTACTAGAAATAAGATCGATTTTATTGATGGGACCTGTGTTAAACCTCCTGAGAATTCTCCTCAGTTTAGGCAATGAGATCGTTGTAATAATATGGTTATATCGTGACTGACCAGTTCACTCTCACCAGATATAGCTGAGAATATACAGTATTTAGATACTGCTGAAAGTATATGAAAACAGCTTAATAACAGATATGGGACAGTAAATGGAACTAAGGTCTTTGAAGTAAAAAGAGAACTAACATCCACATACCAGGGATCTCTTGACATTCCTTCTTATTTCAACAAACTAAAGAAAATATGCGATGAATTGGGGGTTATACACAGTAGTCATGCCAATTCTTGTAATTGTGCTACTAAAGAAGGCTTACAAAAGGAAAGAGAAGAGGACAAAGTAAATCAGTTTCTTATGGGGTTAAATGAGGTTTGTGTGGGTGTTAGAAGCAATCTACTGATGATGCATCCCTTACCTTCTCTTGATTGTGTCTATAACATACTTCTACAAGATGAAAAACAGAGGCAAGTCAGAAAATCCTCAGTTCCATCCTGAATCTGCTTCCTTCAATGCTAATTCCAACAGTATCAAATTCACTCAACCTCAACCACGACAAAGACAATATAATCAGAGGATATCGTTTGATCAATCTAAGTCTGGCCTCTTCTGTAAGAATTGCAAGAAATTAGGGCACTTGATTGACAAGTGCTACAAACTCAATGGATTTCCTCAAAGCTTTAAATTCACCAAGAGCAGAAAGACAGCTGCAAATGTGGTAGAATCTGACTTCTCTTCTCCACAGAATGTTTTTACCAACTCTGTGTCAAATCCCACTCAAAATCAGGTTGATCAAGGATCTGTGGTACATGGGTTGAGCCAGCAGCAGTATGCTCAATTGATATCCTTGCTTCAACAAACTCATACTACTTATTCTGGACCTCCACTCAACACTTTAAGTTCTGCCAGCTTTGCTGGTACTTTACTGCCTAAGAATGTTGTGTATAGCTTTAGTTCTTCTTTGCTGAGTAAATCAGACTCCTCAACTTGGATAGTAGACTCAGGTGCATCTGACCATATGACATCTAATAAAGAATATCTCATTAACATCACACCCTTACCTATTCATTTTCTTGTTTCTCTTCCAAATGGATACAAGGTTAAAGTTACCTGTACGGGATCTTTTGCTTTAACTAAGTCCATTATCCTTCACAATGTCCTTTATCTACCTTCATTTAAGCATAATGTCATTTCTGTGCACAAAATTACTGAACCATTTGACTGCATGGTTCAGTTTACCAGAATCTCATGTATTATACAGGGCCCTTCTCTGAAGAAGCCTCTGGATCTTGGTAAACTGGACAATGACTTGTACAAGTTTGTTTGGGAACAATCATCTCAACTTCAGCAACCTTTGACAAATGTTTCAAATAGCAGCAACTTTTCATCTTTGTGTAACTCTAGTTCTTTCTCTTCTTCTTCTGTACATAAAGATTCTGCCATTTGTAATAAAGTTGCTATGAATAAAATGGATGTTGTTTGGCATAATAGACTTGCTCATGTTCCTTTTGTTAGAATGAAGAGTATATCTGAAATCTCCTCTACTATTTCTTCTAACCAGTCCTTCCCTTGTACAATTTGTCCTATGGCTAGGCAAACTAGGTTGCCATTCCCAGAAAGTTCCATTCACACTTCCAAACCCTTCCAACTCATTCATGTTGATACTTGGGGACCATATCATACTCCTAACTATTCCGGTTCTAGGTACTTCCTCACTATTGTTGATGATTTCTTCAGAAGTACTTGGACACATCTAATGGGGTCTAAGAGCAATGCATTTTCTTTGCTTAATGCTTTTGTTGCTATGGTAAAGACTCAATTTCATATTACAATACAAAACATTAGATCTGATAATGCATTAGAACTAGTTGCTGCTATTTCCTTCTTCTCTGAATGTGGGATTATTCATCAGACTAGTTGCCCCCACACCCCTTAACAAAATGGTGTGGTGGAAAGAAAATATAGGACATTACTTGAAGCCTCTAGAGCCTTACTATTTGGGTCCAAAGTTCCAATAAGATTTTGGGGGGATTGCCTATTAACAGCTACCTATATCATTAATAGACTTCCTTCCAGATTACTCAACAATAAATCTCCTTATGAATTACTGTATGGTAAAACACCAAGCTACTCTCATCTTAGAATTTTTGGGTGCCTTTGCTATGCAACTGTTCTAATTCCCCAAAGAGATAAATTTAAACCTAGAGCATTTCCCTGTATGCTCCTTGGTTATCCTTTTTCTAAAAAGGGATACAAGTTGTATAATTTGCACACTAAACAATGTTTCATTTCTAGAGATGTGGTGTTTCATGAACACCATTTTCCTTTTTCTTCTAATTTTTCTTTTCCTGTTTCTTCTGAATGCTTTTTACCAAATGCATCACAACCTTCACCTTCTGTTACTAACATTGATTCTTCTCCTGAAACTCCTGATGTTACACCACAACCACAATCTCCTCCTATTAGCCCAAATTTCACCCTTGTTACTAGTCCTGTTCATTCTGTTCACTCTCCTGATCCCATTTTACATGATCATGTTCCTGAAGTTCCCCCTTCTCCTACTTCCATCAATCCTGATATCATCCCTACCACTATACCTATCTCTTCTCCTGCTGTAACTTCTTCCTCTTCCCCACCTTTAAGGAAATTCAGTAGAGTTCCTTCTCATCCCTCGTATCTGAAGGATTATGTTTATAACCTTCCCTCATCTCTTTCTTGTTCTGTTACTCAGCATAAAGAATTTGAACCTTATACATATTCCCAGGCAGCTCCAATACCAGCCTGGCAAGATGCCATGAGGAAATAATTTGAAGCTTTAGAACTAAATAACACTTATGATATTGTTGAGTTGCCACATGGTAAAAAGCCTATTGGGTGCAAATGGGTCTATAAGATCAAGTACAAGGCTGATGGTAATGTAGAATGATATAAAGCTAGGCTTGTCATTAGAGGGGATACCCAAGTTGAGGGGGTGGACTTTAATGAAACTTTTTCTCCTGTAGTGAAAATGTCTACTGTGAAATGTCTTATTGCTGTTGCTGTTAAGAAAAAATGGTCTTTATTCCAACTTGATGTCAACAATGCATTCCTTCATGGTGATTTGGATGAAGATGTCTACATGAAGATACCTCTGGGTCTTTTTGTTTCACCTTCCAATTCTTCTACTTCTGCTCCTTTGGTTTGTAGACTTAGGAAGTCCCTTTATGGTTTAAGGAAAGCTTCAAGGCAATGGTATGCTAAATTGTCTCATGCCTTATGTTCTAGAGGTTATCATCATTCCCCCAATGATTATTCTTTATTCATAAAAGGGTCTCCTAGTTATCTAGTCATCCTGACAGTCTATATTGATGAAATAATTCTCACAGGTGATGATTTGCATGAAATTGATTCCTTGAAACATTTTCTAGACAATGAATTCATGATTAAAGATTTGGGGTCTTTGCATTATTTTTTGGGTATTGAAGTCAGCACTCTGCCTGGGAGTGTTCTCCTTAATCAAAAGAAATTCGTCGACTGATTTGCTTCATGAATATAATTGTTCTGATGTGAGTTCTGTGGTGAGTCCTTTAGAGTTGAATAATAAACTCCATGCTGATGTTGGTGATGTTCTTCCTACCCCAGAAAAGTATAGAAGTCTTATTGGTAAACTGCTGTTTCTTACACACACCAGACCCAATATTTCTTTTGGGCTTCAACACCTAAGTCAATTTTTGAAAATGCCTAGACTTCCTCATATGTCTGCTGCTTTTTGAAAATGCCTAGACTTCCTCATATGTCTGCTGCTCTTCACCTACTTAGATACCTCAAGCGTACTGCTGATATTGGGCTGTTCTATTCTGATCCCTCTGATTTGTCTGTACATGCCTACTCAGACGGTGATTGGGTTGCCTACCCAGATACACGCAAATCTATCAGTGATTACTGCATTTTCATTGGTGATAGTCTAATTGGATGGAAGTCTAAGAAGCAACCAGTGGTTTCTTTGTCTTCGGCTGAAGCAGAATATCGTGCTATGAGCAAAGTCGTGGCTGAATTAACTTGTTATCCAGATTATTGCATGATATTTATGTTCCTGTTTCATCTCCTATTCCTGTTTTTTGTGACAATTTGGCAGCCATTCATATTGCCAAGAATCCTGTATTTCACGAGCGTACTAAACACATCGAGGTGGATTGTCATTTCATTCGGAATAAGTTGCTTGAAGGATTGATTCAGCTTCAACACGTTCCCACTGATCAACAACTTGATGATGTGTTTACCAAGCCTTTACCTGGTGCTCTTCATCATTCTTTCCTGGGCAAGTTGAAGGTGCTATCCCCTTCAACTTGAACGGAGGTGTTGGGCTATCTGCATATTTGGCTTCAGGCCCAAAGTTGAAAATGTGACACTTACAAGCCCAATGTATATTTATACGTATAGCATTCTTTTGTTCAGAAAATAGAATAGCTTCTCCCTTTATTTTAGCTTAGTCGACTGATGTTGTAATGAACTGGATCCGAATATTGTATATAAAGGAGGAGGCCCAACTAAAATGGGTTGACCGACCTATTTTCATTTTCATTTTCTGTTGGTCTGAGTTCTCTCTAAAGAGAACATTCTCGAACCCTATCCTCCATTGATGAAAACCTTCATCCCTTCTGATTTTGCTGGTTAACATATATAGACATTGAAATTTCAAAAAATAATTTTGAATTATCTCTCTCTTTTTCTCCTTTAGTTTTATTTTGAATTTCAAAGCGTCATTTTTGTACAATTTCTATTTTATTTATGTACAATTTCTAGTAAATTTATGTAAAAAATTTTAGTTTATTTTTACGTCAGTGTTACGGATGTAGTTGCTTTATTATCTTCGGATAGGATGTAATATGTAAGATAGTCGAATCTAAGATTTCAAATTTACGGTTAGTATGTCATAACTCAAATATGTAGAGTTCGTGATTAGCATTCTACCCATTTTCACAATAGCATGGTTCAAGTGTCGGAACTTAAATATGCTTGAGGAGGTTTGATCGTGTTACATTAAATTAAATTATTCTTTTATTAATTTTCTTTTTTGTTTTTTGATAATTTATAGTTAAGTCGCTACTAACTTTTCCGGATCCTATATGAACGCGAGATGCCTTGTGCACCGGCCTACCCTTTTTTTGACTATTAATTACTATGCGAATATTCACAGTAGATTATTAGATGTACTAATGATTTAAGTATGAGTTTTACATGTGAATTAAAGAGTCAAATGAGGCAAGTCAAAATTTGAAAATACATTAAAGAATTTTAAAGGTTTTTTTTTCACTTTTAGCCAAAGTCAGAAACTATACAATTTGTATAGTTTTTTGTATATATAATACACACTTGAAGGTCGTATATACAATGTCATTTTCCCAATTTTGAAACTGAAATACACACTTGAAGGTCGTATATAGAAGTAGAACTTATACGAATAATAAAAGGAGGTATTAAGAGGGTGTTTGGCTAAGCTTATAAGCTGGTCAAATTGGCTTATAAGCATTTTTTGGCTTATCTACGCGTTTGGTAAAATTAAAAATGCTTATAAGTTAAGTGCTTATAAGCCAAAAATAAGCCAAAAGCCATAAGTTGGTCTCCCCCAGCTTATCAAATTTCAGCTTATAAGCACTTTAGGTTTGACCAAAATATTTACTATTCTATCCCAAAAATACTTCTTTTTAAAACAAAACTCTTTGTATACCCAATTTTTTAGCTGCTTATTATTAATTTCAACACTTTTATCCAAACACGTAATTGCTTATTTTTTAAATCAGCTTCAGCACTTAAAAGTGCTTTTCAGCACCTATGCTTATCAGCTACTCTAAACCAGCTAAGCCAAACGGGCTCTAATTGGGCCAATTATCTTACATAGGGATGAATCATGTCATTATTCCTATTTTCATTTTTATGGACTTGTTTTGCTATTAAGTGAAAATAGCACGGGCTAGCCAGTTTACATATTGGTAATTGAAAAATAGTAGCGTTTGCAAAGTCATTAAAAATAGCCACCATTTTGCTGCAACACGAAAAGTTTCAGCATAATATACTAGAGATTGGTACACCTGTGTATGAACTTCCAGCATATTATGCTAGAACTTCAAACACGGAAAGTTCCAGCATAATATACTGGAAATTGGAGCACATGTGTATGAATTCCAGCATACCAGTATATTATGCTGGAACTCCAGTATATTATGCTGGAAGTCCAGTATATTATGCTAGAATATTTTTCGGAATTTGAACAGTGTTTTCGTTCAATTTTATCTTTAAATGAAAAGTGACCAAAATTTCGATTAATTTTAAAATTGTGACTATTTTTCAATTACTACTTATGAATCTGGCTATTTTCGAATTTCGGTATCGGGCATTTGCACAAATGGCCTTTTATGAGGCTACAATTTAAATTTTGTATGTGTTCGTCCGATGGATTAAATTTATCTGTAAAAAGGAAAACTCATCCAACTAATTTTAAAATGAAATTCCACTTATGCAAGTTAAATGTGTCATCAAAACCCAAATAACAAAATTTCTAACATGTGATAAATTAATTAAGGTATTCAATACTACTACTCCATTACTTAATAATGTCTATAGCTGTATCTATTGTTCTGGTTCACTTAATAAATTTGAAGTGTGTTGGAAATTAAACCAATAATGATATCAGAAAAACAGATTAATTAATGGCCATTAATCTAAAAAAATAAAGAGAGCATGAGGAAGAAGGAAAGGAAGTAGAGTGGGAGAAAGAGATCAATGTTGATGAGGAAGAAGAAAACGTTTAGGTTCTGATAACTTAAAATTACATTGTACACGCGTCTTTATGGGAAGGAACAAAAAGAGCATACCAATTTACTCATAAAGTAGATAATATTTACAGAATTACCCTTCGTAGTACCAAGACCTTCACTAGTGAAAGTAGTGAAGGGAAGTTTTTTGGGCAAAATATTTAATTGACCGGTTAGTCGAAAGTAATTTCTTTCGCTAGCCAAAAAAGGAGTATACATATATGTATATAGTACATATATATACCAAAAATACATATTTTGTTGGCTATTATTTTTAAGTGGTTACAATATTTCTCTTTTTTTCTTTCGAGTGAAAATAGCACACACTAGCCAATTTTCGAACTGGTAATTGAAAAATTGCCAGCATTTGCAAAGTCATTAAAAAATAGCCACTGTTTTAGCTGAAACACGGAAAGTTCTAGCATAATATGCTGGATTTTGGAGCTCATGCGTATAAACTTCCAGCATATCATGTTGGAACTCCAGCACACTGAAAGTTCTAGAATAATATGCTGAATTATGGAGCTCTTTTATATAAACTTTTATCATATTATGTTGGAACTCCAATACATTATGAAATTCCAGCACATTATGCTGGAATTTTTCCGAATTTTTGAATGTGTTTTTATTCAGATTTTATCTTTACATAAAAACGTGGCTAAATTTCGATTACTATTAAAATTGTGGCTATTTTTTAATTACTAGTTATAAATATGGCTATTTCTGATTTTTTTTCTCCCATATTTTTGGGGAGAAATTCAAAAATAGCTAAATTTACAAGTGGTCATTCAAAAACTTTCACAGTTTCAAAAGTAATCGAAATTAGTCACTTTTCATGTAAAGATAAATCTGAACGAAAACACTGTTCAAAATCCAGAAAATACTCCAGCATAATATACTGGAATTCCAATACAATATACTGGACTTCCAGCATATTATCCTGGAGTTCCAGTATAACATATCGGTCCAGCATAATATGTTGGAAGTTCATACACAGGTGCACCGATCTCCAGTATATTATATTAGAACTTTTCGTGTTGCAGCAAAATAGTGACTATTTTTCAATGACTTTACAAACGCTAGCTATTTTTGAATTATCAATCCAAAAACTGACTAGTCCATACTATTTTTACATGTTTTTGTCCTTAAAAGGTTGTTTGGGCTTCAAGAGAAACCGTGGGCTAATTGAAAAGTTGGAGTTTGTTCTCAGATACTTAATTGCAACAATGCAAGAGCAGAGATCCTGATCCTCTTCACTATCTCCGAAAACCAAGAAAATTGGAACAAGAAATGATAAGAAAATATAAAATTTCGGGCACTCCCTTTCCTTCAATTAGATGAACAAATTTTTACCTCCTATAGCAAAGGTTGATACCTTATTTATTTTAAATAAACACCCTTTTAAAAAATTATATTCCATAGCTACCTTTTGATTTTTATAGCCAAATATCTATTTATGGTTACCTCCTACTCTTAAGCCATAAAATACTCTTTGTATTATTTTTTCTCTCATTCTTCACATTTTTCTCCACCCTCTCTCTCAACGTCAGTCTTTCTCCATGAATACAACTACTATTCTTCACTAATTCATCTCTATTGTCTCGCAAAATTTTCATTGTCAGTGGAATACTACTTCCTGATCGATTCAGTTTTGGATTTTGTTGGAGTTCTAATAGTTTGGTTCAGAATGTTTCTTCGTACTTTTTGTTCGGAATCCAGTGTCCTCTGGCTTGGTATCTGGACAATAATTGAATTATTAGCTATCGAACTTTTGATAGATGATACACTTGTGTTGCCTGTGTCTCGAATAAGTGGAGGTTTTTTCTTATGGTCCCAAATTGACAAGGTAAATTGGCTTTTTGACTTCTCAATCTGGACATGGCCACTGCAATTCTTGCCTCTCACCACCTCCATTGTTGTTTTCCTTCATCTACCAAATTTGCAATTACTAACAAAAGAAGACAGTCTGCTATTTAAAATAAGGAATTTCTTTCGTTTTTGCGCCAAATTTTGAGAGTTTCGAGTCAGAATTGTGGCCCTCTTGACGAGCCGACATTAGGGTTGTTCTTGAACAAAGACGACGGAGTTTGGGGCTGAGCAACTTGAAAAGTCTGTTACCTTTTTTTTCATTGTATTTCAATATATCTCGCTGTATTCTATGTATTTCATTGTATTCATTGTCTTTTTTTTTCTTCATTATATTTCAATGTATCCCGCTGTATTCCATGTATTTTATTGTATTCACTGTCTCGCTATATTCCATGAATGTATTCATATGTTTTTTTTAATTAATATATTTTATGTATTCAGATATAAATATATATATATATATATATATATATATATATATATATATATATATATACACACATATATATATATGTAAATGTATCTACAGTATGTATTCATATGTTTTTGCACTATAGATGATCCGCTATACTTCATGTGTTCAATGTACTTTTATGTATTTAACTGTATTCAATGTAATTATATAATTTCTCTGAAGATTGCTATAGTTTTGGGGTATTTTTAGATTGAGAATCTTTTTTATAACTAGAAATACAAATTTTGTGTGTTATAATTGAGTTTGGGTTATATTAAGAGTCTACTATGTTAATTGATTCACTTTCCGTTTAAAAACAGCTGAATAGACCATGAGTTGCGCTATTTGCGTTACTGTATTTACATACATATCTTGAATACAGTCGAATACAATAATATGTCTAGCTGTAATCCCCTGTTTCACGCCGTGAATACAGTCGAATACAATAATCTATCTAGCTGTAATCCCCTGTTTCACACTGAGAAATGCTACTGTATTCATGAATACAATAGCTTAAATACATCGAATACACTCTAAAAAATCTGAAAACATAGCTATAGGAAGTAATATAGTAAATGGTAGCTACAACTAGCTAATAACCACTAAACAATAGTGGTTTGTGAAAATTTCTCTTAGATGAAACAATAGAAAAGCCCAATTAAATGTCGGTAGCAGTTGTAAAAATTGCACGGGGCGTCCTATTTGGTCGCCCTCATTTAACCTATGTCCACTTTTTAAAAAAGTTTTAACTTGTACCCACTTTCTAAACAACTTCAGGCCTCTTTCTCCTCCTCTTTCTCCTCCTTCGTTTTCTTCTTCTCCTTCGACAAAGGTGCTGTAATAGAAGTCTCAATATTTTGCACGCCTCCCACAATAGGACTCAATCCTAAAACTAAGCCAGATATCTCATAATTTATGTATGTTAGACTTCTGATAATATTTCTTATATTACTTCAAGATTATGTCAACCCAAAATCCATAAGGGAGTCTAATGACAGTAATCCTAAGATTTTTTGTCTTCTTCTCCTTCGCTGCGGCAATTTAATTTTGTAAGAGCTCCTAAGAATGCTGAAGTTCAGCAAATATAAATAAAAACTTCAGCTCCTAGAATGCTGAAGTTTAGCAAAACCAAAACAAACTTCAGCTCCTAGAATGTTGAAGTTCAGCAAATATAAACAAAAACTTCAGCTCCTAGAATACTGAAGTTTAGCAAATACAAAACAAATTTCAGCTCCTAGAATGTTGAAGTTCAGCGAATATAAACAAAAACTTTAGCTCCTAGAATGCTGAAGTTTAGCAAATACAAAACAAACTTCAGCTCCTAGAATGATGAAGTTCATCAAATACAAAACAAACTTCAGCTCCTAGAATGCTGAAGTTTAGCAATTACAAAACAAATTTCAGCTCCTAGATTGCTTCAGCAATTACAAACAAACTTTAGCTTCAGAAATTACAAAACAAAAACTTTAGCCAAAACATGTTGTAGTTTTATTGAACCGGAGTTCGTCATTGCACTATGAGCTGAAATTTGCGTGATTGCATTTGCTACTTCAGGCTCGTATGTCTGAAGTTACGCGAAAATTAGGTACGCTTGCATTTTTTTACAAAGTGAGTATAAGTTAAAAGGTGGCCCGAAAACTGGGTATAGATGCAAATGCCCCGTGGTATTTTTACGAGCGACACAAAACAAAAAATTAGAGAAATAATCATCTCAGTGCCATAAGATCTTCCTACATTTATCAGCAAGTCTCCTCAAATGTCGGTTTCATGTACACCCCTCTGATGTTCAATCAATTAGATGCAACAATCAGGGGCGGAGGTAGAGTGCGAGATGCAGTGTCACGACCCGAATTTCCCACCACCGGGATCGGGATGGAGCCTAACTTTTAGAATGCTAGGTAAGCCAACAGATAAAGATCTAACACGCTAATCACTAACCAAAACAGTAATTAACAATAATTTAAACTAAAACAGGTAAGAAGTGCAGAAATTTTATAACAGTTTAAACACTAATACACGACTACCCAAAGATCTGGTGCCACAATCCACAAACGTCTAAGAGTTACTACAAATACTGGTTTGAAGAAATACATATGTTCTCGAAATGAAAGAAAATAGGGAAAACTAAGATAAATGGAAGGGGACTCCAGGGTCTGCGAACGCCGCAGATCTACCTTGGGTCTCCTGATGGACTGAAGGCAGCAATCTAACTCCGATCAACGAGATCCGATACCGAGATCTGCACAGAAAGTACAGACTGCAGTATCAGTACAACCGACTCCATGTACTGGTAAGTGCCGAGCCTATCCTCGGTGAAGTAATGACGAAGCTAGGACACGACAATAACATGAACCTTTGTAGTTAAATCATATACGAGAAAATAACAACAATTGGAAGCTAAACAGATAATAATGGGAAGGGGGAAAACATGCTGAGGGGAACATCAAATCCTGAAATAGAATAGTAAAGAAACACAGTAAATAACTTGCTTTTACACCAACGAAGTAATAATATAGCAAACCAGTGCACGACATCACCCTTCGTGCTTTTACTCTCGTCCTTACCATAAGAAACAACAGAAATGGCACGGCATCACCCTTCGTGTATTAACTCTCTCATAACATGGCACGACATCACCCTTCGTGCATTAACACTCTCAGAATACGGCACGACATCACCCTTCATGCATTAACACTCACTCACAATGCATTGCACGACATCACCTGTCGTGCTTTACGATCTTCACTCAAACAAACAGAACAATAACAACCAGCAAGGGAATTATTAATAACCAACCTCGTTTTAACATTTAACTTCAGAATATAAATCTCAACTTGAGTCAATACTCAACCAATATCCAATACCAGGAAAAACATGATAAGATTTGTTTAACATGAAGAGTAACCAGTTTAAGCATGAACAGTACGAATAAAGAAGACAACAATCACAAGTATAAAATTCGCTCGCATGCTATGACCTGACAACAACGTATAGATACTCGTCACCTCACCTATACGTCGTACTCAACAACTAAACACATAACAAATAAGGCAACAATACCTAATCCCTCAAGCTAAGGTTAGTCACAACACTTACCTCGATTCAACGGCCGAACTCAAGCCTCAATCACCTTTTTTCCCTTAGTTTCCACCTCCGAACCACTCGTATCTAATCATAATTAACTTAATAATATCAATTGTCTAAAGAAATCAATTACAATGCATAACTACAAGTTTCCCAACAATTCCCCAAAAAGTTAAAAATCGGCCCCGGGCCCGTTTGGTTAAAACTCGAGGTTTGGACCAAAACCCGTTCACCCATTCACCCACGAGCCCAAATATGTAATTAGTTTCAGAATCCGACCCCAAATCGAGGCTAAATTCCCAAATTTGCAAAATTCCAATTCTTCCTAAAATCGCTAATTCTACCATGAAAGAACAAGATTTAGGGCTAAAAATCTAATGGGTGTTGATGGAAATTGAAGGAAAAGAGTTGAAGAATACGAACCTATGAATTAGTGTTGAAATCCCTCTTCAAAATCGCTCCTAGGTCGAGTTTCTATGAAAGAGTTATGAGTTTTTCAAAGAATCCCTATTCTGGTTCTGTTTTTAAAAGACTAGACAGGTCTTCTTCACGTTCGCGAGAGACCTGTCGCGTTCGCAATGCACTGCGGCCAGAATGGCCTTCGCGTTCGCGAAGAGTTGTTCGCGTTCGCGATGGTCTTTCCCTCCTGACCATTGCATTCGCGGGCCTTGGACCGCGCTCGCGAAGAACAACTCAAAGATTCCCCAACCCACCTCCATTTTACTCTACGCGTTCGCTTGATGCCGGGCGTTCGCAAAGAGCAGCCCCCCAATGCTCCGCGTTCGCGACCATGGCTTCGCATTTGTGATGAACAATCCCCTCCCCTGCCTAGGTTGCAATTCGCGTTCGTGAGAGTTGCTTCGCTAACGCGAAGCTGTCACGACCCTAAACCCAACTCGGTCGTGATGGCGCCTCTCGTGAAGACAAGGCCAGCCGACACACTTCCAATTTCACTTTAAGCAATTAAAATAATAACTACTAGGTCTTTAATCAGAAATAAAATCCCAAAATAAGCATTTAACAGTATAATTTGCGAAAATAAAAACCAACACAGTCCGACATCGGGGCGTCACCAGTCATGAGCATCTAAAATAATACTATAGTCTGAAAGTTTACTCCACTACTACATAACTGAATCAAAAAGGAACTAAGATAGAGGGAGGAGAAAAAGTTCTCTCTCAGCGCATGATAAGCGTGTTCTTGCTAACATACGCTGATCAACAATGGGGAGGGGAAGACCTAGGAAACTTGCAACGGCAATTCCGATTGGAAACATCATGGAAGCTGGTAATCCACAAGTTGCAGAGATACGGAGAGCTGAGGTGGTGGATGCAGTGATAGATCCAATGGAACGGTGGCCGCCATTATCAGCCATGAAGGAAGCTCTGAAAACACTGCATGCAACGAGTCCTGTAGTGATGATTGAGAATGCGAAAGTAAATTCTGTTGCTCAAGTACGAATTGGAGGATCTAACCAGGGGAAAAATGACATACATGCCAACAGTAATCGAACTCAGCAAGTAGGGGAGATCGTGAGAATTCGGTAGAAGCTGGTGATGATAAAGGAAAAAATGAGAGTAAATCGGAAGCTGATAACAACAAAAACGAAGTACCAGCTGTAACTAAAGTGACGAACCAGAAGAATTGGACAAACTTGTTTGCAGGGAACAAATTGGCGTCAAAAGGTATGGATCTAAATTTCATTGCGCCGACTATCAAAAATGAAGAAGTAATTGTGGAATTATGTAAAGAATAAGTGGAAGAAGAGACAAGGAAATGGAAGCAAGCTTTAATTCTCTATGTAGTTGGAATTACACCAACAATTGGAGCTATGGAGCGATTCATCGCGGCGGAATGGAATTTTACTGCTAAACCTAAGGTCTACTATCATAATGAGGGATATTTCGTTGTAAGGTTCAATTCAATGGAGGATATGGATGAAGTATTGTACTCCGGTCTGCATATGCTAGGTAATAAACCGATGATTGTCAAGGCCTGGTCGGAGAATTTTGATTTCAGCAAGGAGATCCTGCAAACCATTCCAGTGTGGGTGAAATTTCCAAATCTCCCTTTGAATTGCTGGGGAGCTAGATCTCTAAGCAGAATTAGCAGTAGATTAGGGATCCCATTGTACGTTGATGATTGCACTACTCAGCTGGATCGAATTACCTATGCGCGAGTTTTGATTGAGATGGATATAACAAAGACTCCAAATCATCAAGTAACAGATCCAA
>NW_017670476.1:438165-535270 GCF_001879085.1 Nicotiana attenuata | reverse complement strand
CACATGGACAAAGTGGTCACACATACAGTTAGGATTGAAGTGGGCATTGGTTAATGCTGAGTGGATGCTGAAAATGCCTTCACCTAGGGGTATGTGTAATGGATTCGGGATGTTCTGATCAACTCACCATTGAGCATTACATTTAGAAGACAAAGAAGAATCAAGGCCTAAGCCTTTCAAGTTCTTGAACCATCTTGCTGATCATAAGGACTTTATACAGATAGTAAATAAAGCTTGGAAAGAAAGTAGCACATATAACAAAATGAGAGATGTTTGGGAAAGGCTGAAAAAGGTGAAGCAAGCCATGAAGAAATTGAATGCTGATGAATATAATTGCTGTAGGAGGAAGGATCACAGAATTCAGGGAACAACTATGCATTCTGCAAGAGCAAATGAGAAAACCTGGTCAAGTAGAAAATATGATTCTAGCAGAAAAAAGAGTTAAAATTGAAATTGGAGAAATGGCTAAGGGTGGAGGAAAGTATTCTAAAACAAAAATCAAGAATACAATGGTTAAAGCTAGGAGATGGCAACAATGCCTATTTCTATGCAAGCATGAAGAACAGGAACTCCCAAAACAAGATTCAGAACTTAACAAGAAGCAGTGGAACATTGACACAGACAAAACAGGAGGTGGAAGATGAGATAATGGGATTCTACAAATAGTTACTAGGATCAGCAGCTGGAAAACTTCCAACTATTAATCCAGCAATAATAAGAGAAGGGCCACTAATCAACAGACAACAACAGAGACAGTTGATAGCAGATGTATCAAAGGAGGAAATATACAGAGCACTGATGGGGATAAGTGACAACAAAGCACCAGGTTGTGATGGTTTTAATGCACTATTTTTCAAAAAAGCTTGGCCAGTAGTTGGGAAGAAGATAACTGAAGCAGTGTTGCAGTTCTTTTCTGAAGACAAATTATATCACCCAATCAATTTCACTACAGTGACCTTAATTCCTAAGATACCAAATCCAATTAGAGTCTCAGATTTCAGGCCAATTTCTTGCTGTACCATACTCTATAAGATTATCTCGAAGGTTCTAACAAAAAGGTTGCAAGGCATAATGAATAATATTGTAGATGAAAGTCAAGCAGCTTTTGTCCCAGGGAGATTGATCAATGACAACATAATAATGAGCCATGAGCTTGTTAAAGGTTATGGCAGGAAGGGTATATCTCCTAGATGCATGTTAAAAGTGGATATGAAGAAAGCTTATGATTCTATAGAGTGGGACTACATGGAGCAGGTGCTAAGGAACATACAAATGCCGGGAAAGTTTGTGAACTGGATTATGGTATGTATGAGAAGTGTATCATATTCCATAGTTATAAATGGACAACATTCAGTACCTTTCAAAGCAAAAAAGGGATTGAGGCAAGGTGATCCATTATCCCCCTATCTATTTGTCTTGGCTATGGAATATCTTACAAGATTGCTGAAGACTTTAAAGAGGAGTCCAGATTTTAACTTCCACCCAAAATGTGCTAAGTTGAACATAGTACAACTTAGTTTTGCTGATGATCTTCTACTATTCTGCCGAGGTGATTATATATCTGTGAAGATGCTGTAACAATGTTTTCAAGAATTCTCACAAGCCTCAGGTCTAGTTGCTAACATAGGGAAAAGTTCAATATACTTTGGAGGAGTTAGAGATGACATCCAACAAGAGATATTAACAATGCTGGGTTTCTCAAAAGGTATCCTCCCAGTGAGATACCTGGGGGTGCCTTTGAGTACTAAAAGAATGACATTGCTACAATATCAACCATTACTTGAGAAGATGGTAGGGGGAATCCAGTCCTGGACTACTAAGTTCCTAACCTATGCAGGAAGAGTCCAACTTATCAAAAGCATCCTATTCTCCATCCAAGTGTATTGGTCTCAAATCTTCCTATTGCCAAAGAAGCTCATTCTGTTGATTGAAAGTATCTGTAGAAAGTTCTTATGGACAGGAAATGTGGAGAATACAAGGAAGACACTTATAGCTTGGGATAGATTGTGTTGTCCAAGGGTAGTAGGAGGTTTGAATTTGCTGGATATAGGCACATGGAACAAAGCTGCAATGTGCAAACTACTATGGAGCTTGTGCAAAAAGAAGGACAAATTATGGGTGCAATGGGTTCATGTATACTATAAAAAGTACAATCCTGGCTGGGGGACTGAACCAAAGCAGGCATCTTGGGTGATTCAAAAAATCTTTAAAGCCAAGAAGTATTTTGCAGAAGCTGGCTACACAGAGGATGATGTGCTTAGAATGAATACTTTCAGTATTAAAGATGTGTACTTGAAGAATAGAGGAGAATTCAGCAAAGTGTCATGGAGAAGGATCATCTGGAACAATGCATGATTACCAAAATGGATATTCATAGGATACTTGGCTGCTCACAGAAGACTCCAAACAAGAGATAGATTGAAAAGATGGGGATATGTAGAAGATGACTCATGTCCATTATGCAATGTAGAAGCAGAGACCATGAATCACTTATTCTTTCTATGCCCATTCTCAAAGAGAATATGGGCTGCTATGCTACGATGGCTGCAGATTGATAGACCAGTTATGGATTGGGAACATGAGCTGCAATGGGCTGAACAACACTATCGTGGTAGGAGTGCAGCCGCTGGTTGGTAGCTTATACTATATTTGGCAAGAAAGGAATGCCAGAGTCTTTCAAGAAATACAAAGGACTGCTGAAACAATTACTAGAAGTTTAGCACAAGATATACACTGTAGAGGAAATGTAAAGAAATGTCTGAAAAGGAAACTGATTGAATTGAATTCTTATCCTACTGTTTAGGAAATGTATAGATAGAGATAAGGGGATATTAGAGGAAAGGAAGAAGTAGCTTAGTCTGGGGCTTATGTCCAGAACAAGCTATAGCAAATCAGTGTAAAATATTACTTGGTAATAAAAGTTTTAGTTACCAAAAAAAAAAAATAGAGGGAGAATGCACTGGGCTGCGAATCGCCAAGCAGCTACCTAGTAAATCTCCGAAGATCTACTGGAACTATCAACCCTCAGTAGCAGGACCTGTAGTGCCCGAATCTGCACACAGGGATGCAGGGAGTAAAGTGAGTACTCCAACTCAGTAAGTAATAAAAACAAATGAAGACTGAGCGATATAAAATTATGTTAAACACAATATTAAGCTATCAGAGGCATAACAAATCAGTAAATATAATTAAGCAGTGAAATCTCATGAACACCTTTTAAGCAGTCAAACAATATATATATATATATATATATATATGAAAATGTAACAAGAAAAGATTAACACATAATAACTGCCCCTCGGGCGCAGTAACAACAGAATCAGCCCCTCGGGCAATATCACAGAACAATACCAGCCCCTCGGGCTATATCTCATATCACAATGGTTACCCGCGCTCACTGGGGGTGTACAGACTCCGGGAGGGGCCCCTTACGGCCCAGGCGCAATATCAAGCCATCTCGTGGCATCGTAAACTGTCACGACCCGGATTTCCCACCCTCGGGAGTCGTGATGGCGCCTACTAATGCGAGCTAGGCAAGCCAATTATTGAACCATCTTCCTTTTTACCAATTTTTATTCACTTTAACAATTACGAAGAATTAACATTTGAACAACGGAACATAACATAAGCGGAAGAAAACAATAAACCATCTGAACATGAATATCTTTTACAACTATTTGAGTCTCAACTAACCAGAACTGGTGTCACAGTTTCACAGACGGTCTAAGAATACTACAAGTAAAGGTCTGAAAGAATTAAATACAACACTGTCTCTGGAAACACATGTAAGAAACAGGAAAGTGAATAGAAGGAGACGCCAAGGCCTACGGACGCCTGCAGGGCTACCTTGGGTCACCTGATGAATCAGAGTCAGCAATCACACCGCGGTCCGAAGTCTATAACACTGAGGTCTGCACAAAAGAGTGCAGAGTGTAGTATCAGCACAACCGACCCCATGTGCTGGTAAGTGCCTAGCCTAACCTCGGCGAAGTAGTGACGAGGCTAGGACTAGACTATCAAATAAACCTGTGCAGTTATATAATATACAGCGGAAAGTAAAGCAGAAATAAGCAAGTAGAGATGGGAGGGGGAAACATGCTCCAGGGAATAACAGGTAAAAACAGAATATCAAAAGAACTATAAAGGAATCAAAATCCAACCCCAAACAAGAGTAAGGAAAACAAGGCAGGTTTCACTTTCTTTTCACATCTTGTGGTATCATTATATCTTTGTTGCGGCGTGCAACCCGATCCGTATATAATATTGTTGCGGCGTGCAACCCGATCCGTATATAATATTGTTGCAGCGTGCAACCCGATCCATATATAATATTGTTGTGGCGTGCAACCTGGTCCATATATAATATTGTTGCGGCGTGCAACCCGATCCATATATAATATTGTTGCGGCGTGCAACCCGATCCATATATAATATTGTTGCGGCGTGCAACCTGGTTCATATATAATATTGTTGCGGCGTATGCAACCCGATCCATATATAATATTGTTGCGGCGTGCAACCCGATCCATATATAATATTGTTGCGGCGTGCAACCCAATCCATATATAATATTGACAATTATAATGAGAGTCCCGACAAGGAATCAATAAGGTCTACACTAACCCGGCGAGAGATTCGACAGCATAAGAAAATATGACCCGGCAAGGAAGAAACAGCTATAACCAAACTTATTCCAACATCTAACTACCTCAATTATAACTCAATTTGTTCCAACATCTAACTACCCCAACCATAACTCAACTTATTCCAACATCTAACTACCTCAGCTATAATCAAACTTGTTACAACACCTAACTACCTCCGCTATAACCAAAATCCCTACCCAACACAAAGAATCATCAACCTAAGCATCCGAAACATCAATTAAGAACACAATGCGAGGGGACCACAACTCAGTAATAGCCCGACAAGGGAGCAACATAATGATCTCTTCTCTTTCTCACTTCTACTTCACAGTTCACTTCACAACTCGAGCCAATGCTCTAGAGGTTCAACTGTCACTTATACTTTCACAATTCGTTCTACAACTGGAGCCATCGCTCCTCAATGTTCATAAGTCACAATCCTTTCCACAACTTTACACAATAAATAGAAATACTCACCAAGGCATGAATAATACAACGAAGTCATGAAAATCACAATATAAGACTCACGGTCATGCTCGACACCAACGTATAGATACTCGTCACCATGCCTATACGTCGTACTCAACAAGAAACAAATAGCAAATAGGACACAACTCCTAATCCCTCAAGCTAAGGTTAGACCAAACACTTACCTCGATGCCTTGAACACAACTCAAGTCTCAATTATAGCTTTACCCCTTGATTCCACCGCCAATTCGTTCGTATCTAATCACAAATTATTAAATTATATCAATAAACGCTAAATAAATCAACCTCAATGCATGAAAATGTGTTTTCCAAAGTTTTACCCAAAAAGTCAAAAATCGCCCTCGGGCCCACGTGGTCAAAACCAGAGGTTCGAATCAAAACCCGATTACCCATTCCCCCGCGAACTCAAATATATAATTTGTTTTGAAATCGGACCTCAAATTGAGGTCCAAATCCCCAATTTTTGAAAAACCTAGGTTCTACCCAAAACACCCAATTTCCTCCATGAAAATCTTTGATTTTAGGTTGAAATCATGTTAAAAGATGTTAATGATTGAAAGAAATGAGTAAAAACTAACTTACAATCGATTTGGAAGAAGACTTGTTCTTGAAAAATCGCCCAAAGGAGTTGTGTTTTGAAAAAAGATGTGAAAAATGACTTAAAATTGGCTAAGTATAAAAATATGCAGGTCTCAGTTATGGGAAATGCGAACAGGGGTTCGCAATTGCGAACCCCGACCTCTGCAGATATGGGAATTGCGAAACCATGTTCGCATTTGCGAACTCTTAGGAAGTCTGGGCTTTTTCGCATTTGCGAACAAATAGTCGCATTTGCGACTTCAAGCCATCCCAGCGTACATCGCATTTGCGAAGGGCGTCCTCGCATTTGCGATCATAGAGGATTTCAGCGGGCGCCGCATTTGCGACATAGACTTCGCATTTGCGAAGGAAGTTGCCTAGGTCACCTCTCGCATTTGCGAGACAGGCTTCGCAATTGCGAAGCCTGCAGGTCTAAAACACCAGCAAATTTTTCAAAGTTAAAAATGCACCCGTGGCCTATCCAGAACTCAGCCGAGCCCTCGGGGCTCCAAACCAAATATACACACAACCTCAAAAACATCCTACGAACTTACTCGGGCGATCAAATCGCCAAAATAACATCATAAACATCGGATTAAACCTCAAAATCCATGAATTTTTTCAAACTTCATAAAACATCAAATTTTCCAATTTAGGTCCGAATCACGTCAAATGATATCCGTTTTTCATCAAATTTCACAAAAACATCTTAAATCATCTATAAAACCTGTACCGGGCGCCGGAACCAAAACACGGGCCCGATGCTAACATGTTCTGATCAATTTTCACTTCAAATTTCCTTAAACAATTTCAGAAAACAATTTTACTAAAAAAATTCATTTCTCGGGCTTGGAACCTCGGAATTGAATTCCGGGCATACGCCCAAGTCCCATATTTTCCTACGGACCCTCCGGGACCGTCAAATCACGGGTCCGGATCCGTTAGCCGAAAATGTTGACCAAAGTCAAATTTATTCATTTAACATCAAAACTTAGCATTTTTCACAGAATTTCATATTTAAGCTTTCCGGCTACGCGCCCGGACTGCGCACGTAAATCGAGAAAACTCTAAATTAGGTTTTCAAGGCCTCGGGGGCACAGAAGTCAATTAAGAACAGGTGATGACCCTTTGGGTCGTCACGTAAACAGGCTCTCGGCCTCATATCAATCTCAAGCCACCTCGTGGCGTACAATCTCAGGCCCTCGACCTCATTAGCATAATTAATATATCACTACTGCAGCGTGCAGCCCGACCCAAAAGTATCCTCACAACACAGGCCCTCGGCCTTACTCAGTCCGAATCTCATAAGCCCCTCGGGCAACAGTAAAATATGAAGCTCGGCTCAAATATCTTTGAAAATATCATTTAAAGTGTTTAAAATCAGAATAACATAGCTGAGTTTTGAAAACAGTGAAAATATAGCATGACTGAGCACAAGTATGAAATCAAACCGTGAGGAAAATATCATTAAAATTCCCCTAAGGGTTCAAACAGTTGGCACGAAGCCCAAATACGGTATTTAGACCAAAATATAATAATATCAAATAATTAACTGTCAAATACGCAGTAAAATAGTCATTCGGGATGGACTAAGTCACAATCCCCAACGGTGCACGACCCCACGCTCGTCATCTAGCGTATGTCTCACCTCAACATAGCCGAACGCTGTGAAATTCCGGGGTTTCATACCCTCCGGACAACATTTTAAAATCATTACTCACCTCAATCCGGCTCGAAATCTAGCTTGCAATGCCCTTTCCCTTCGAATCAATCTCCGGATGCTCCGAATCTACCAAAATCAGAATGTAACCATTAAATTATGCTAAAGGGACGAAGCCCACTCGAAAATATTCGAAAAACATCAAAATTCCCAAAATTACCAAAACCCGACCCCCGGGCCCACGTCTCGGAATTCGATAAATTTTACATCTTTAGATTCCTTATCTCCCCACGAGTTCATACATATCAAAAGTTTCGAAATCCGACCTCAAATGGTCCTTAAAATCCTCATTCAAAGGTCTAAGTTTCTATGCCCTAGTTTCTCAAATTTTACTCTTAATGACAGCTCTAATCCGTGAATTAACACCATAAAAGCGAGTTTTCATAATCCAATACCTTACCTCAATGATGTCTCCTTGATTTCTCTCTTCAAAATCACCCAAAGCTCTAAAATTCGTGTTTAAAAGTAGTGAAACCCTCTGAAAATCGCAAAGGAGAAAATATAACATTCTGACCCCAGGCATTTCCGCATCTGCGATACCGCATTTGCGGCCAATGAACCGCTTCTGCGGAAATCACTTAAATGGCCCACTTCGCATCTGCGATCAACACTCCGCACCTGCGCCTTCGCAGGTGCGGTCCCACAACCGCATGTGCGGTTCGTGCCATCTTCCCAGCTTCCGCTTCTGTGACCGCCTTCCCGCACATGCGGCGTCGCACTTGCGGTCCCCAATCCGCAGGTGTGGAAATACCAGAAGCAGCACAATCTGCAGCTGCAACAATTCCTCAAACTCTCCGTCAACCATCCGAAATCACTCCGAGGGCCCCGAGACCTCAACCAAAAGCACTAACATATCCCATAACCTTATTCAAACTCATACCAATCTTCAAAACACCTCAAACAACATCAAAACCACCAAAACACATCGAATTCAAGCCTAAGGTTCTAAAATCTTCCACATTCCGCTTTTGATAAAAAAGTATACCAAACCACGTCCGAATGACCTAAAATTTTGCACACACATCCCAAATGACATAACGAAGCTACTGCAACTTCCGAAATTCCATTCCGACCTCTATATCAAAATCTCACCTATCAACCGGAAAACGCCAAAAACTCAATTTCGCCAATTCAAGCCTAAATCTACTCCGGACCTCCAAAACACATTTCAATCGCACTCCTGAGTCCCAAATCATCTCCCGAAGCTATCCGAACCATCGAAACTCACATACGAGCCCTCTAACACATAAGTCAACATCCGATTGACTTTTCCAACTTAAGCTTTCTTAAAATAGACTAAGTGTCTCAAACCTTCTCAAACCTTTCCGAACCCGAGCCAACCAACTCGATCACATATAAAACCGATAATTAAAGCAAATAGAAGTAGAAATGGGGGAAACGGAGCGGTAACTCATGAGACGACAGGCCGGGTCGTCACATAAGCACAAAGTATCAGCATACCAGAAGCAGCAAGCGCAACAGATTTCCTAAGTGTAAATCACCTTGTAGCCTATCTGAAACTCACCCGAGCCCTCGGGGCCCCAAACCAAATATGCATGCAATTCTAAAAATATCATACGGACTTGCTCGCGCGATCAAATCGCCAAAATAACACCTAGAACTACGAATTTAGCATCAAATTGCATAACATTTTCAAGAAAGTTCAAAAGTTCTATTTTCTCAACCAAAGGTCCGAATCACGTCAAATCAGTCCCGTTTCTCACCAAACTTCACAGATAAGGTAGAAATATCGTAACTGACCTGTACCGGGCTCCAGAACCACAATACGGACCCGGTATCAACAAAATCAATTATTAAACAAATTCTTAAAACCTTTTTATTTCCAGTTTAACAATCTCCTTCAAAAATTCATTTCTCGGGCTAGGGACCTCGAAATTTGAGTCCAGGTCCGTTTACCCAAAATGTTGACCGAAGTCAATTAAAATCAACTTTTAAAGGCAAAACCTGATATTTTCTCAAATTTTCACATAAAGATTTTCCGGAAACGCGCCCGGACTGCGCACGCAAATCGAGGAGAGAGAAAATGAGGTTTTGAATGCCTCGGAACCCCAAATTGGGTTTTAAAATACGAGATGACCTTTCGGGTCATCATCACATGCAGGTTCGGTCTAATTAAATAGCTTTTGTTAAAATCCTGTATTATCTTCTGAAATTAATTGAATGTAGAACTCAGTAACTTAAAAGTACTGCAATTCAAACCCATAAAGCTCAATTCTGGCTACGCATCTAGCAACAATAGCAAAACCCTACTAAAAGCTAGTAAAAGTTTTATCGGTTATCAGAACAAAAATTTTGAGAGCTACTCCTCTATTTATGCCATTGTGGTTTTCCTATATTGTTACCAGTCTCCTCAGTATCGGTTTCACCAAGTGCCTCAAAGGCTCATACTCATACTTTCATTAAGCTCAGCTTATATTAGCTCGATAAAAGCTCAACCTCCTAGCTCCTGATTGGTGAGGGTGACATATGTTGTCCTGCTGTTTATCATGTTCAAGAAAACAAAGCCCTATTGTGCATTTGAGGGTGTTTGGCTTAGCTTATAAGCATTTTCGACTTATCTATGCATTTGGTAAAGTTAAAAGTGTTCATAACCCAAGTACTTATAAGTCAAAAATAAGCCAAAAGCCATAAGCTGGTTACTGTTCGCAACAAATTTTTGTAGTACGAAAAATAAACTGCAACAAAAATAATATGAAGAAAAAAGTAATTTTATTGATAAATATTCGTGAGTACAATTCTATGTATCCCTCGATTCTCCTCTCTAAAATTCTCCGTGATTCGAGGGCTGAAGCAGCGTATTTCTCGAATGTAGGATGATGCAGACCTCCTTGTGATATATTTAATCGCCAAGAACGTCGAGCAACACTTTGTTGTTATGGGTTGATCTCCGGAAAGAACTCCGTTGATCACTCCTTTGTTGAAGAACTAAGCACTTGATGATTGATCTCTCTGTTTGTGGATGCCTTCACCAATTGCGGAGTGTTCTTCTCCAACTCTGAATGTCCTCCAGAGAGTTATGTAACCCCTCTATTTATAATGGTAGAGGATGGACAGTCCAGTTACATATGAACTCTCTTACTTGATTCTGATTGGTTCATGTGAGTCATCAAACTTATCATATAATCTATGTGATAAGCTTGCTTGTGATTGGTCAAGACATGTCATTTTAGACACTTGGCAACTCTTGATTGGTCACTGTTTTAGACTGGGATTGCCACATCATTTCACACGTGGCGTCATCTTGTTGGCTTTGAGTTGACTGGACATGCCATGTCACTTGACACATGGCATGAGCCTGGGCCTTAAGATGAAATGGACCTTTGTCTTGAAAATAATAAAACGGGCTAATTTAATTTGTAAAGTCCAAATTAATTATTTAACCCAATTGAATTTAATTCAAATTTTGTATGGATTAGACCCAATAAATTTTATATGTCTACAGATGCCCCCTACTCCAAGATTGTCTAGGCGTCGACTTGTTGAACCTTAGACGAGGCTTGAAGTACCTGTGACAATAATTACTCCACATCTTTTCATTAAATGAAGTATTTTAGCACTTAGATAAGTAGTAACCTTTTTTTGTGAAAAGACCTTACACGGCTTAAGCTAAGAATTCCAAATCCACGTTGGAGAAAAAAGACAGAGTTAACTTCAACAAAATTTTGCTTAAATAAAACAACCCTTTGAATAAGAAGAATATAATCTCTAGATACAAAGTCCACGTAGAAATTGATTACTGCTTCCTCTTGCACTTAGAATTGTGACAGAAGTAAACTTAGCAAGATGGTAATTTGAGTCCATCTAAGATCCAGTTACTTCCACCGCCCTTTTAACTCTATAAATAGATAATTCTTTGGACCCTCAATACACATGATAGGAAAAGGATCCCCAAGAGATTGTGGAAGAAACTCGCAATTCTCGAAAACGCTAGCTACGTGTTTTTTTCAATTTGGTCTCTTTCTTGCTTCTTCTTTTTTTCTACGCTCTCTTCTTAATTGCCTTATATACTATTATTGTTTCCTGTAGATTTCACCTACAAACAACAGCAGATTACTCAGTCATGGGCGAGCTATCCATAATCGCATTGATTAAACAGAGGAGCCATGCCGCAACCGCATTGATCAAATAGAGTCTTTCAATAACGACGAAGCATTCATAGATAACAACCCAGTAGGGATGTACGCTGCTAGAGCAGCCCTTAAGCTCAATAGAGATCAACTAGAACACGAAGAAGCTTCGCGCACTTAGCATCGTAGGCTCCCACATCTCTCTCCCTCTTTTTTGTAGGTTTACAAGGACGTGATGGCAAAGGCTTTAGATGCCTTCACAAACTGTGCTCGCTCGCTCTAATGGAAGATGCTCGATTTTGTGGTGTAAAATTGTTCATCTTGTACTGCTGAGAACCTGTGTTCACCATCCGAATTGGAGAGGGCTCTGAATTTTACATCACTGCCACCGTATCCGTAGAAGCAAAAACGTCGTGCTATGGCACCGAGGGCTCTAAAATAATTATTCCTTTGCAGGTTTCCAAGAAGGTTCCAGTGATGTTGATATTCCTAAGAAGATGCACAAGATGGTGGCAAACCACTCATCTCTTTGTTGCATCTTGGTGAGAGAGGCACATGACTATCAACCTCAGCAACAAAATCCCTACTCTTGGAGGCTTGGACAGACCGTATTTCATCATTGGCGAGCCAACAAGTACCTCATCGCAGGTTGACGAGGAACAACTGGAGTAAGCCGCTTCTTCCTAAAGAATGAGAATTTGCGCCATTTCAATATATCCAAAATTTAGGGCCAAATCTTCTCAGCACAAGCCGGAAAGAATTTTTGAAGGTGATGCATATGTCTGCCGTTTTGGCTTTACAGCATTGCATGTTATGATTGAAAAATTCATATCTCGAGCTAGAAATATCCAAATCGCAAGTCGTCTGTGCCACTGGAAAGAACACTCAAAGATAAGAAAATCCTCAAAATATCGTGGAAGGATTCCTTGCAGATTATCCGCAGCAATATTTTGAAATTGACCCATCTGTCTGCCGAACTCGCTATTCAGCTTGGTGCGCACTCGTGGAAAAATTCTTATCTCGATCTACGAGTGTTGGAATCGCAAGCCATCTGTGCCATTGGAAAGAAAACAACAATTTCTGCAACTGTTGAAGATATCATGGACGAACTCCTTTCGGATTGGCCGCAACAGTAGTTTGAAATTGCTCCTAACGTCTGCCGCACTTGCAATCCAGCTTTGTGCACTTTTGTAGAAAACTTCATATCTCAAGCTAAGTGTTTCGGAATCCCAAGACGTCTGCACCATCGGAAAGATAAGTTCGAGATCTACAACGCCTGATAATACCGAGGTAGAACTCCTTTTAGATTGGTCGCGATATTACTTTGAAGTCGCTCCTGATGTCTGCCATGCTGCTTTTCTGCTTTGTGCACTCTCGTCGAGAATTTTATATCTAGATCCATAAAACTCCAAATTGCGATCCGTTTGCAGCTTCAGAAAGTAAACTCAGAGACCTGCAAAGCATATTAATTTCACGGCATAACTCCTTTCGAGATGGAAACAGAAAATTCTAAAAATCCACCTTGCGGCAGTAAACTTTCAGATTCATGTAGTTCCGGCGAAAAAAATCGTATCTTGAGCTTAGAACATCGAAATCATGAGCCGTTTGTGCCACTGGAAACAAGACTCAGATATAAGAAAATCCTCAAAATATCACAGAAGTATTCCTTCTAGATTTGCCGCACCAATCTCTCAAAATTGATCTAGACGTTTTCCTTGCTGCTTTTCAGCTTTGCGCGCTCCAGTAGAAAAATTCATATCTCGAGCTAGGAATCTCCAAATTGCGATCCGTTTGCGCCGTTAGAAAGTAAACTCATAGATCTGAATCGCATATGAATTTCATGGCAGGAATCCTTTAGGGCTGGAAACAGGAAAATCTTGAATGTCGAACTGACCGCAGGGTACTTTCAAGTTTGCGTACTTTCGGCGAGAAAAACCGTATCTTGAACTAGGAGCGTCGAAATCACCAACAGTTTGATCCTATGAAATTCGGACACCGAGAACTATAATCTTGTTGAAGATGAAAGATCCATTCATTCTTAGTTAGCCTAACAAATATTTTTGCAGTTGATTCTATGGCCTTGTAATGGATTTGGATATCATCACGAATCTTATCTCCTTGTTTATTTCTTTTGCAGACTTGCGAAGGAGCTCAAAATGTCTCAGATAAAGAAGGTACATAAGATGTGGATATTTTGATGTTCTGATCAACAATCGACAAGCAAAATCTTCATGCAAAAGACGAACTCGTTACAGAGAGACTATCATGTGGAAGTACCCAAAAGTTGTGTATACTTAAAGTTTTGATATCCGTGAAGCTTGCCCAAGGTGCTCACTAATGATGCAACCTTTGAGAGCGAGGTACATGCTCATGTACGGGAACTTCAAAAAAAGAAGAAGTAGACCATTGCGCCCACGACTCCAGTCAAGCCTTTCCAGGTCATCTTGAAAAAGGATGGATAAACTTTATCAACAACAAGACACGTAGTTAAAGGATTATGAAAGCTACTAATGTCATGGGCACGCTATCAAGGATGATCCATCATATGGAGAAGTCACGAATGAGTTGGCAACCATGCTTATCTTTCAATCGTTTACATAACTTTAGATTCCTTGTATAGGATGATGTCTCATTCTGCTTTTAACATTGATGTAGCACCAAATTGTCTTCTTTTCCTCAATTAAATATTCCTTTAAATTTGAAAGAATTAATATGATGATCCCATGATGCCAAACCTTTTTTTTTAAACTCATGTGACTGAACTTAGAATGAAAGTGTAAGCTGCCTACGTACCTCGGTGAAGAGGATCAAGTCATGACGTAGTTCAGAGGGATGAGTTTTTTTCTTTCTCTCTTTTTTTCTTGTATCCTAATTTTTGCCTAGGCCGCCTCTTGCGAGGTATCCACCTTGCTGCAGTAAACTTTCAGATTCATGTAGTTCCGGTGCAAAAAAATCGTATCTTGAGCCAAGAACATCGAAATCATGAGCCGTTTGTGCCACTGGAAAGAAGACTCAGATATAAGAAAATCCTCAAAATATCACAGAAGTATTCCTTCTAGATTGGCCGCAGCAATCTCTCGAAATTGATCTAGACGTTTTCCTTGCTGTTTTTCAGCTTTGCGCGCTCCAGTAGAAAAATTCATATCTCGAGCTAGTAATCTCCAAAATGCGATCCGTTTCGCCGTTAGAAAGTAAACTCATAGATCTGAATCGCATATAAATTTCATGGCAGGGATCCTTCAGGGCTGGAAACAGAAAAATCTTGAAAGTCGAACTGACCGCAGGAAACTTTCAGGTTTGCGTACTTTCGGCGAGAAAAACCGTATCTTGAACTAGGAGCGTCGGAATCACCAACAGTTTGACCCTATGAAATTCGGACACCAAGAACTATAATCTTGTTGAAGATGAAGGATCCATTCATTCTTAGTTAGCCTAACAAATATTTTTGCAGTTGATTCTATGGCCTTGTAATGGATTTGGATATCATCATGAATCTTATCTCCTTGTTTATTTCTTTTGCAGACTTGCGAAGGAGCTCAAAATGTCTCAGATAAAGAAGGTACACAAGATGTGGATATTTTGATGTTTTGATCAACAATCGACAAGCAAAATCTTCATGCAAAAGACGAACTCGTTGCAGAGAGACTATCATGTGGAAGTACCCAAAAGTTGTGTATACTTAAAGTTTTGATATCCATGAAGCTTGCCCAAAGTGCTCACTAATGATGCAACTTTTGAGAGAGAGGTACATGCTCATGTATGGGAACTTCAAACAAAAGAAGAAGTAGACCATTGCGCCCACGACTTAACAACAAGACACATAGTTAAAGGATTATGAAAGCTACTAATGTCATGGGCACGCCATCAAGGATGATCCATCATATGGAGAAGTCATGAATGAGTTGGCAACCATGCTTATCTTTCGATCGTTTACATAACTTTAGATTCCTTGTATAGGATGATGTCTCATTCTGCTTTTAACATTGATGTACATAACTCTTTCAATATTGAAGTAGTGAAATATCTTTTATGCCTCGGCACCAAATTGTCTTCTTTTCCTCAATTAAATATGCCTTTAAATTTGAAAGAATTAATATGATGATCCCATGATGCCAAACCTTTTTTTTAAAACTCATGTGACTGAACTTAGAATGAAAGTCTAAGCTGCCTACGTAACTCGGTGAAGAGGATCAAGTCATGACGTAGTTCAGAGGGATGAGTTTTTTTTTGTGTCCTAATTTTTGCCTAGGCCGCCTCTTGCGAGGTTTTCAACCTAGCGGACTTTTTTGTTTTTTTGTTTTGTTTTTTGTTTTGGCCGTACACAGTTTAGACTCATACGGGCCAGGAGTGTAGCAACGTGCAGCTTAAGCTCATGCATCAAGGAGCGTCATGACTTGCAGTTTAGGCTCGTACGTCGAGGAGCGTAGGCGACTTTCTTGGGAAGTACTGCTTCAGAAATTTTTCGTTGATCGGACCAACTCTGAGACCGTCCTTATCGACAATTTTGTATGCGCCGCTTGAATAGGCTTCCTTCACAACATATGGACCATCCCATTTTGAGGTAAACTTGTCGCCTATGCGTTTGTTGAGGATTATGGGTCATCGAACAGCTAGGACTAAGTCTCCCACTTGGAATGATCGTGGCCGCACTTTCTTGTTGAAGGCTCTAGCTAGTCGAGCTTGATAGCACTCCAATTTTTGTTGTGCTTCTAATCTTTTCTCATCCAAGGCCTCTAACTTTGCTAGGCGAAGTTGAGCAATTCTCTTCGGATGTGAGCCCTTCTTGGATGTTTCCACAACTTTGATAGGATGTTTCCACAAAGTCTAACTTTTCTCTTTGACTTCCTTGGATGGTCGGCATGACTTCTTTCTCTTTCTTTGCTTCTTTACGAGGCTGGTAAGTGTAAACAATGATTCTCCTTTGCACCTTCAGCGGACCATCTGTGGATATTGACAAAATAGACTTCCTCTTCATACGTGATGGGAAAGCACTACAGATTTTTTTGTCAGCAACAACTTCAAAATGATCCCGCTCCTCATGGACTTGCTCTTTATGTTTTGACAATATTTTTCTAGATGGCAACTTCCTTATGGTCCCTAGGCGACAAAAGACAGAGGTCTTTGAGGTAGTGGAAACTTCTTTTAGATGTTTGGAAGATACACGTCCACCTTTGTGACTTAGCCTTTCAAACACCGAGTCCGAAGGGGTTGAGCCTCCAATGCGATCAAATACTGAAGCCCGTTGTTTTATTTTGTTGCCCTTAACTTCCTTCATCTCCTCTACCGAGGTGTATTGTGATGAAGCTATCTCTTTGCTTCTCTTTGATGAAATTCGAAGAGGCTCTGCCAAACTGAACCCCAACCCAAACTTTGGAGTGGCGACCTAGTGCCCTTGTTTTCTCAACTTCATTTGGGACTCACTGAGCCCATGTATCTTTTCACCAGTGACTTCGTCTTTGAGTTCTCCTAGTTGTGATGGATTGGAGAAGTCATAACCAGACTTTTCAAGCAGTATGAAGGCCTTAGGATCATAGTGCCCTTTTATTTTATCAGCTTGGAGATTGCCTTTAGCAGACTCACAAGTCACGGATGGGATTTGTGCAACTGGGACACTCATATGCTCCTTCAAATGTTGGATATCTTTGTGAATCATTTGCTTCTTTGGAGTACATTTCTGTAGCAAAGGTTGCCCTTTCTTTCGACGCTCACGTGGAACATAGCGAAAAACCAGATGCTCCCCAGTCTTTGTCTGTATGTCACCTTCAGATGATGATAGCTTAATGGAGATTTCTTCCGTTCCCTTCTTAGGAACCTTGGTGGTAGTCCATTGAGCCTTGTTTTCCCCTTCTGACTTGGCATCATCTTCGTCATTTGATGACGGTTTCTCTACTTTCGGTTCACAAGAATCAAGGTTGAATTTTGCGTCTGCAAAGTATGACTCCGTCTCGGTGAAAGGCTTGATGTATGCATCAATTTTGACTATCTCACCATCTCTTCTGTATTTCAGACATTGATGCAAAGTAGATGATACCACCCCGTTCTCATGAATCCAAGGACGTCCAAGCAACAAGTTGTATGATGTTTTAGCATCTATGACGTGAATCAGGGTGTTTGAATTCATCTCACCAATGGATAATCCTACGCGGATCATACCTATGGCTCGTTGTCCTCCTTGGTTGAAACCTTGGATTGTTAGGTTACTTTTGGATAGCTCATCGATAGAGATCCCAAGCTTTTTTAGCACCATCTTTGGCATGATGTTGACAGCCGAACCATCATCAACAAGTATGCGATTGAGATGTTGTTCCCGAATGGACCCTACAACAAACAAAGGTCTGTTATGTGGCTTAGACCCCAGCAGCAAGTCATCATCTGTGAATGAAATTGTTGCACAACATGTGACAACTTTTCCGTTATCATGATGTTCTTGTGTTTTCATTGGAGTAGGCTCATCGTTGCTTTCCTTTGTTTCGTCAGTACTAGAAACTACATGAGTTGCACTAACGTGACCTCCATGAAGGAATTTTCCCGGAAAGAATTCATGCAATGTGATGGGCTTTCGGAACTTCGGCGATAAGGCACTATTAATATTCTTTCTAGTAGAAGATTTGATATTTCTTGGTGATTGTAGCCTATCTGCATTGCTCATCATCGCTCTTGAATTAGGAATTCGTAGCCTCAAAACTGCCTGATGTTTTCGCTTCTTGTGAGTGACTAGAATCCAACCCTCATCGTCTTTGTCTTTGGAGTGATTGTCTAGCTCTAGTGAACCTTCAAGAGTTTTCCTTGGAAGAACAACTTCAACGGGCTCGAAACTTCCAAATTGTAAGAAGGCAGTGCTTGACACGTTATGCAACTTTGAACACTTCTTTTCCTTGAGCGCGATACTTGCATGATTTGCTTCTGCTGTTTCATCCATGTCTATGATGATTTTTCCTTCACTTACAAGAGCCATAATTTTCTCCTTTAAGACGAAGCATTTCTCTGTAGGGTGGCTAATGACGCGATGAAACTTGCAGTATTTCGGATCGCCAACTTTGCCAATTTCCTCTGGCCTTTTTGATTCAGGGAGATCGATGACTTTCTTATCCAGCAGTTCATCAAGGATTGTGGGTACATCTGAATCTGGAAATGGATAAACCTTCGCCTCTAATTCCTTCAAGGTGGGACGACGCTTCTCCTCTTTGGGATATTGACTCGGGGTCTTATCCTCCTTCACTTTTTGCTTAGTAGTGACCTTCACAGAAGTTGCTTTCACCGCCATTGATTCTTTGGTTTGGTTCTTTGATGCAACATTTTTCTTGAACTCCTTTTGATCAGCAAATGGAGATGCCTTTCCATGACTTGCGATGCTTAACTCCATGTCATGCGCTCGTGTTGCAAGTTCTTCAAAAGTTCGCGGTTTGATCCCTTGTAGAATGTACAAAATGCCCTAGTGCATTCCTTGAATGCACATCTCCACAGCAGATATTTCTGAAAGGCGATCTTTGCAGTCCAAACTTAACGCCCTCCAACGATTAATGTAATCCACCACGGGCTCGTCCTTCCTTTGCTTGGTGCATGTCAACTCTATCATGCTTACAGTTCTTCGGGTACTGTAAAAACGATTGAGGAATTCCTTCTCAAGTTGCTCCCAGCTATCAATGGACTCGGGATCCAAGTCAATATACCAGTCAAATGTGTTCCCTTTCAGAGAAACGAACAAATTGTTTTACCAATAGGTCACCATGCGTTCCAGCATTGCTACAAGTCTCGACAAAGTGGGCAATATGTTGCATTGGGTTCCCTTTGCCATGAAATTGATGTAGCTTTGGTGGTTGATAATTGGTTGGCATGGTTAAACAATCAATCCTCTTAGTATAAGGCTTAGAGTAGTACAACGAATTTTGCGATGGTCCGCCATATTGAGCTCTAATGGTGTTTGTTATCATGTCTTGCAATTGTTGGACAGATAACGCCGCAACTGAAGTAGATTGCTTTTCCTTTTGAATGTTTAACTTTGCAAATGATTCCTCAACAGCTGTTTTCTGGGAGGTAAAGACAGGTGAACGAGGAGGGACATGGCTCGACTCTCCAGGTGCATAGGCCTCCAATTTGTTCATGAGTTGAGTGATTTGAAGGTCCTTGTCTTCAACAGATTTCTTCAAGACCTCTATAGTCTGTTCCATCATGGCAAACTTTTCGTCCACGTTAGTTGCGTCAGTCATCAATGCATTGACTTTTGTTGAAACTGAAGAATCTACCAAATCTTCAAATCCGCCAAGGTTTGAGGCTGTTTGAGAAAGTTCGTCAAACTGCGAGAATGGGGTGTTGCCCCCAGAGATTGCGGTTGCGAACGTCATATGAGATCTGCTTTTCTTTGACATCTCCAAGGGGGCGAAGTATTCGGACCCATCCAAGCCACTAGCCTTGAACTTGCTTCAAGTGATTGGGCCAACATGACTGAGCTCAGCGGATGCGGCAACAGTAGCATCTTTGCATGAAACATCACACTTGCGGAAGGCCATTGTAGCAGTAGATCTGAAGTTTGTAGTTTTCAACTCGCAAGATATCTTTCAATATTGTTACTATCAAGTGATATCTTTCAACTTTCAAGTATTTGGGCAAATTTTTTGGAGCAACTTTCAAGCTTCAAATTAATTCGTCAAGTATTTGGAGCAATATTTCGGGCAATTTCTTCAAGTTTCAATATTCAATCACGGTGCACTCGTTCCATCTCCTAATTTTAATATATAATTTTTTCTTATCATTTTAGTGCTTAATTTTTGTGTTTACTTTACGTGTTATATTTTCGTATTTCATTTGTGTGTGTAATATTTGTGTTAGCTTTTTTAATTTAGTTTCGTATTTTAAATCTATGGTCTACCTAAAATGTATTTGGTATGTTTAAAAAAGTGTAAAAAAGTGTAAAGGTGAAAGTAGTAGTAATCCTAATCTAACCTTCTCCTATACCCCCTAGAGTTCGNCAACGTCCTTAGTACGTAAAAATTGCATGGGGCGCCCTATTTGGTCGCTCCCATTTAACCTATACCCATTTTTTTTTTAAACTTTTAACTTGTACCCACTTTTTAAAAAACTTCAGCTCCTTTCTCCCCCTCCTTCTCCTCCTTCGTTTTCTTCTTCTTCTTCTTTTTTTTTTTTTCCAGTTATTAGTTTTAGTCCAAAAGTTAACCTTTTTTTTCCAGTTTTAATTTTTATGTGGTAATAGATGAGGAAAATTGAAATTCACTATTGTAATGGTATAGAGTTCTTAATTAGGTTACGTAACTCAGTAAGTGAAGGAATGTTGGCACCTCTTGAACTCACGTATCATAAGGAATTGAGTTTGCATCACTTAAAAGGATTCACTGGTCTTGTTAAGATGGAGTTAGGAGATTTTTTGCCTTCAGCTGGAACTTTTTTCCATCTCCGTCGCCTTGAACTTTTCGGCTGTGATAAAATCAAGAAGCTAATACCCAAATGGTTGCTGCAATACCTCCTAAATCTGACTGAAATTTTCTGTAAAATGGCAAGGAAATGGAAGAGATAAACGGAACTTCAGCTCAAGAGCTGAAGTTTCCGGTTACAACACAAAAACTTCAGCTCTTTCCCGGTTACAACACAGAAACTTCAGCTCAAGAGCTGAAGTTTCCAAGTTACAACTCAAAAACTTCAGCTCATCTGAAGTTTCCCAGTTACAACACAAAAACTTCAGCTCTAGAGCTGAACTTCAGGCCCGACTACTAAAATGCTGAAGTTTTGCGTGATTGCCTTTGCTACTTCAGCCCCGTGTGCTGAAGTTATGTGAAAAAGCAGGTACGCTTGCAATTTTTTTTGCAAAGCGGGCACAAATTAAAATGTGGCACAAAAAACGGGTATAGATGCAAATGCCATTAGCACTCGTAGATTTCTCCCAATGCTAAAGCGTCTAAATATTTATTTTCCTCAAAGGTGCTGCCGCCAAATCTCCAAGACTAAATCATGCTATATTTTCTATTTTTTTTTTCCTTTTTTACGCTGTAGCTCCATTTCACTAAATTATAGCAGCCACAAAAGAATGGGCTTGGCCTACTACTCCTTATTTAAAAATTAACCATAGTTAACTATATAAGCATAGCTAAAAAGTTAGCCACTAGACACTTATTTAGTACAATATTTTATATATTATAAATTCCCTTTAACTTACTTAATATCTGTCTCAATAGCTACAAACTAAACAAATTCTTAAATCTCACCATTTAATAAGTATATAAAAAAATTGGGTTATTACATTCTCCCCCACTAAGAAGAACATTCCTCCTCGAATGTTAAGCAAGCTATATTGTAGAAAATAGAGATATGAATACTTCATCGTTACGCTCATCTTGTCTTTTCATATCACACTACATACGCCCCATGTAACTCTTTTGGTAACTTATTAACAACCATAACTATCCCAACAGTCAGAATCTCTACTAGTGTTTAACTCATAGTTAAATATGTTGAACACTTTCTATTCATTTTATGTAAAACTTTCATATAAGAAACTTTCTCGCCCACTTCAATCGTGAATACCCTTCATTATTATTCTAAGACCACGAGAAACTATAAATCTAATATCCTTTACCTAACAATCGTGCATCGCATAGCACGATACCAATCGGTCTATGCACCTAATCACATTAAAGTCAGATATTGGCGATATACTAGCAGAGCGACTACGATGTCCTTTCCCTGAACAAATATCACAACTTTTTTATATACTCTATCCACATATATAGTCTCCCCACTAGGATCGTCACCACGTATGGCACATTAAGAGACTCGATTCCCCGTTCTAAATTTAAAGCTAATGATAAGGACATATACGAATACCATATGGACAATAATAATACCCGTGACTACCACATTAGAAGCATCAACGTCCTCTCTGGTCATTGCAAAGAATCTCGGTGGTCCACCTGTTTCCTGAATACCTCGAGCACCTTGTCTATTATGTCCACAGGCACCTTGTGGAGCGACTCTAGCTGGTTGAGTTTGGGTCTTCATAACTATAGCTGTTCCTTGTGAATGTATAGCAGCCTGATTATTACCAGAATTACCATTCGGACAATATTTAGCGATATGTTCTTTTTCACCACAAGTAAAACAAGCACCGACAATACCAAAGCAACGTCCATAGTGGTTCCTACCACATGCATTACATCTCGGATACTGTCCAAATTGAAACAAACCATTATCCTTCTCCTGTGTCTGTTGATGACCTTGCCTTACTAAAAACGTACTCCCAGAAGGCTGCACCACTAACTCTGATTGAGTAGGCCTGGACTGCTCAGGGTTAAGAGGGTGTTTGGCTAAGCTTATAAGCTGGTCAAACTAGCTTATAATCACTTTTCGGCTTATCTACGCGTTTGGTAAAGTTAAAGTGCTTATAAGTTAAAAATATGCCAAAAGTCATAAGCTGGTCACCCCAAGCTTATTGATTTTTAGCTTATAAGTACTTTAAGTTTGACTAAGATTTTTACTATTTTATCCTTAAAATATTCCTTTTTAGAAAAAAACTCATACATAGATATTCACTGCCTCAAGGATTTTATTCTCATTGACTATTTAAGATAAGCAAATTCTTTATTCCTTTGCATATTTGAATCTATAAGATTATGTATTAATCTTTGAACTGTATGTAATAAATGAGGACATATTAAATTTTTGGTGTATAGCTTTCTAAGTGTTATGGTGATGAATACGGTGTTTGTTACTCTTCAAATATTTTGTCTTATTTAGGTTTATTTTTTACTGAGAAACTTTTGTCGATTTATTACTCCCTCTGTTCCAGTTTATGCGAACCTATATCCTTTTTGGTCTATTCCAAAAAGAATGACCCCTTTCTAAATTTGGTACAATTTAGCTTAAACTTACAATTCAACCTTTAATGAGAAGGTTTTATAACCACACAAATACTCTGAGCCCCTTGTTGACTTGTTTAGTACCACAAATTTCAAAAGTCTTCATTTTTTCTTAAACTCCGTGCCCAGTCAAACAGGTTCACATAAATTGGAATGGGAGGAATAATTATTATAACTTATGATTATATGCTTACCATAAAATAAATTATATTTCATAAAAATTATCTTATCTAAGCAGAGTTGTATTTAAAATAAAATGACAAATAAAATATTTTGTATTTGAATCGATCTGGAATCTAAAATTTTGAAGAAGTTACGCCCGTATAAGTGTAAACAATTCTAAGGTTATTTAACTCATTTTAACAGAAAAAGAGCTTATCAGCACTTTTTTATCAATTACTGCAGCAACTTATTATCAATTTCAACACTTGTACCCAAACACGTAACTACTTATTTATTAAATCAGTTTCAACACTTAAAAGTGCTTTTCAGCTACTTCAAATCAGCTAATCCGAACGGGCTCTTTGTCCAAAACTTCAGGAGACTTTATCCATGGAAGTAAATCAATAATAACTTATCTTTTTATTGATTTGAATTCTTAATAATAGCTCTATCACAAGTTTTTAACATTTAGCTCTAGTTAAAATTTTAACTAATAAGAATTCTATCTCACATAAAAAATCAACCTGGCATTTAACTTTTGGATATTATCCGTTTGCAGAATCATTCGTGTTTTTGACTATTGCCAACCACTTTTCTTTCTCTAAATATTCTTAAATATTTTCATAGTTATTTGTTCTACTTATTTAATGTTGTTTTTAAATATTACAATGTGAGATATACTACACAAACTAGTTTTACCTGAAATTCTTGTTCATGTTTATTGTGGTTTCCATTATTTAACTTTGTTGCATTTGATTCAATATATTTGTTCATTTCCCAAATGACACAAGCAACATTACGTTGGTCTAATATAATAAAGTTATTTAATTAAATTAGTAACAATTAGTAATTTTTTTAAGAACTTAATGTATCACTAATCCTTTTATTTTTTTAATGAGTTATTGAGTCGTCATTACTCTTTCCCAATGGTGTATGGTTTAGTTCCTCATTTTGGGTTATTGGCAGTTTTTTCTTTCTAATGCTTTATGTAAGGTATAATTTTAATTGATTTAAAAGTCCTAAATACTACAACTTCTTACTTAGTTCAAATAAGGAATAATTTAGTAAGAGGAAATTTATTAACTATTTTCAACATCCTATATATTAGTAAAGTAACTTAAATTATAATTTTATTTAATGTAAAATCTATTTTTATAGGGTTAAAAAGGCGAACAACATTATGCTAAGGGATTTAATATATATTTATAAATTATATAATAATAATAATAATAATAATAATAATAATAATAATAATATATTATAATATATCGTTATTATAAAGCATGATTTCCAACGCAAATGTTGAATTATTAAGATATGTAAAACTATTGACAGTCTAAAAAAATTGAGATTACTAGATAATGAGAATTCTACAAAAAAATGTATGTTTTTTTACTTAAAATAGATTTGAACTATTCAAAATGTTTGTAACTATTTTTTTATGTTATACTTAGGTGTAAAAAATGAGATTACTAAGCGATGGAATTACAAGAAAATGTTATGTTAATCCCGAATGTTTTCTAAAACAATAGATAAGTCTTTGTGAATGATAGAGATGCATGCTAGATGTCTCAAACATCACCATCATAAACAAGTTTAAAAAAAGAATCTCTTTTACTCTCTCCTTTACTTACTCCTTAAAAAAATCTTTAACACGAGGAATTAAAATCACCTTGTTAATCAAAATATTGCTTCCTTTTTTCCCAGCAATGTTAAATAATTAATTTGAATATTATGAGTAGTTTTTTAGAAGCAAGTGAAGTAGAGAGCAGAAGAGATAGACGGTATCTTTTAATAAGGGAGTGAAGATTGTTGAAATATCTGAAAACAAAGATGAACATATGAACATTGAAACTGATGAGAGGGTTCACCTCTACATATACATTGAATCTATATTTGCGCTCAAACTCCTACTTTCTTCATAATTCCTCTTTTTTGTACCGCCTTATTATTACTTTGGAATAAAAAGAAAAGGCTCACCTTTTTATATTAGTTTGAAAATTAGCAATTATAATAAAACTTTTCTCAACATATACAGGTCTGATAAGGTTTTGTACAATGTCAATAAAATAGTACAGTACTAACTAAATAGACTACAAAAAAAGAGATGAAAATAATGGAAAAATAAAGAGAAAAAACCTGCCAAGTAAGACAAGAATAGAGCATTTAGGCAATTGGCGTAGTTTCTTTTCCAAGCTTCAGACGAGCTATTACTTAAACGTCTAATTCGTACATATAGCGTAGGTTAGCATTCTTCCACCAAAATGCACACTCAGCTTATTTTAGCATTTTGTGAAGGTTAACCTTCTATTCATTGCTTTTTTGCACTACTCCTTGAAATTACAAAGTCAGTTGTTGGAGAGCTTCCATTTGCAATCCTCTTGAGCCCATTTCTTGACCAAACAACAAAATGGCGGATTTCCTTGAACCCGAAGGTTAACCTTTCATTCATTGCTTTTTTGCACTACTCTTTCACTTGTTTTGGATCTGTCATTAAGTTAATGGTTTTGTTATTAAAAATTGTATTGTTTACTCCGGTGTTTAAGCTGATTAGTCTTTAAAATGCACCCATTTATTTTGGATTCTACATTCAACTTGCATATATCTTTGTTGATTTGTGAATAATGCTTAAATATAGCAGAAACTGAACTTGGTTTTTCCTTTTTATCTCTAGCTCAAGATTCCAATGGACAGATTATGCCGTCACCACTTAACTCTCCTGCACCTCGAGATTTGGAAGGTGATAATTCATACTTACTCTTTTTCTCATGATTGATCTGCTTAAATAGTGTTTTAGAATCACAAAATGAATGATACTTTTAATACCTACTAACTAAAGGTTCACATTTAACAATTTCAGTTTTATACATGTAATTTTTGATTTTATTACAACTACTATTGTATGTAGTTGATGAGTAGTGTTATTTTTTAATTGGGTCTTTTCATTTGTCAGTTGGTGCTTCTTCAAATACAGAGTCAACTTCTATAAATGCTTTGGATGCTAATGTTAGAGCTATAGAAGCTTTACACTTACCCATCGTTTCTATAATGTATTGTATTGTACTGTATCATTTTATGGATACAACGTTTCGATAGATTTTATCGTTTGATGTTGTTAAAAAATAATTTTTTAGTTCGATTTGATTGTATTGTACTGTACTGAAACTGATAAGTTTACTAAAATACCCTCAATTGTTCTAAATAAAATTTATCAAGAATTACGTATAAAAATAATTTAAGAAACCTCTTTCTACTAATTTATCACCAATTATGTAGCTTGGAAACAAGAGCAAAAACTTGAAGAAAAAAGTTAACTATCATTAACAAAAAAAATAATCTAATACGATGGAAAGAGATAAAGAAACGAACAGAGATTTGGATGAAAAGAACGACACGAACAAACTCTCGAAAAGATGGACATAGATAAAGTAGGTCAATAAGTTAGAGATTTTGAGTTAAATTAAAAAAAGATAAAGGATTGTAACGACCCGACCGGTCGTTTTGAGCTTTTGCACTTCGCTCGCCAGTTCTCGGGCATGTCTAGCCCCGTATTATGCATTATGACTTATGTAAATCGTTGATTTTGGTTTCAGGGTAATCGCAATGAATTTGGAAGAACAATTCTCACTTTGAAGCTTGAAATTTGAAAGGTTTGACCAAGTTTTGACTTGTTTGTAAATGATCTCGGATGGAATTTTTAAGATTTGGTTAGCTCCGTTGGGTGATTTAGGACTTAGGAGCGTGATCGGAATGTGTTTTGGAGGTCCGGAGTAGATTTATGCTTGAATTGCGAAATTGAGTTTTTGGCGTTTTCTGGTTGATAAGTGAGATTTTGATATAGGGGTCGGAATGAAATTCCGGAAGTTGCAGTAGCTTCGTTATGTCATTTGGGATGTGTGTGAAAAATTTTAGGTCATTCGGACGTGGTTTGGCATACCTTTCGATCAAAAGCGGAATGCGGAAGATTTTAGAACCTTAGGCTTGAATTCGATGTGTTTTAGTTGTTTTGATGTTGTTTGAGGTGTTTTGAATATTTGTACAAGTTTGAATAAGGTTACGGGATATGTTTGTATTTTTGGTTGAGGTCCCGGGGGCATCGAGGTGATTCGGATGGTTGATAGAGAGTTGGAATTTTGATGAAGCTGCAGATTTTCGCTGCTTCTGGTATTTCCGCACCTGGGGATTTGGGGACCGCAGGTGCAATGCCGCATATGCGGAAGAGTGGTCGCAGAAGCGGAAACTGGTGGAGTTGGCAGGAACCGCAGAAGCGGTTGTGGGACCGCATCTGCGAAGGCGCATGTGCGGTATATTTCATCGCAGATGCGGAAAAATGGGGACTTAAGTGAAGACCGCAGGTGCGGTGGTCTTGACCGCAAAAGCGGGAATAGAGCCGCAGATCCAAAAATGCCTGGGTTAGAATGTTATATTTCCTCCTTCGCGATTTTCAGAGGGTTTCTTCACTTTCAAACACGATTTTTGGAGCTTTGGGCGACTTTGAAGAGAGAATTCAAGGGGGACTCATTGGGGTAAGAATTTTGGACCTAAAAAATCGATTCTATGGTATTAATGCACGGATTAGAGCTGTAATTAAAGGTAAAATTAGAGAAACTAGGGCTCAGAAACCTAGGCCTTTAATTGAGGATTTGGAAGACCATTTGTGGTGAGATTTTGGAACTTTTTATATGTATGAACTCGTGGGGAGATAAGGAATATAATAATGTAAATTTTATCGAATTCCGAGATGTGGGATCGGGGGTCGGGTTTTGGTAATTTCGGGATTTGTGATGTTTTTCGATTATTTTCGAGTGGGCATTGTCCTTTTAGCATAATTTAATGGCTATGTTCTGATTTTTGGTAGATTCGGGGCATCCGGAGGTCGATTTGAGGGACAAAGGCATTGCGAGCTAGATTTCGGGCCGGATTGAGGTGAGTAATGATTTTAAATGCTGTCCTGAGGGTATGAAACCCCGGAATTTCACAACGTTCGGCTATGTTGAGGTGAGACACACGCTAGATGACGAGCGTGGGGTCGTGCACCATTGGAGATTGTGACTTAGTCCACCCCGAATGACTATTTTACTGCGTATTTGACAACTAATTGCTTGATATATTTATATTTTGGACTAAATTCCATATTTGGGCTTCGTGCCAACTGTTTGAACCCTTAAGGGATTTTTAATGATATTTTCCTCACTGTTTGATTTCATACTTGTGCTCAGTCATGCCATATTTTCACTGTTTTCAAAACTCAACTATGTTATTCTGTTTAAAACACTTTAAACGATATTTTCAAAGATATTTGGAGCTGAGCTTCACATTTTACTGTTGCCCGAGGGGCTTATGAGATTCTGACTGAGTAAGGCCGAGGGCCTGTGTTGTGAGGATACTTTTGGGTCGGGCTGCGCGCCGCAACTGTGATATATTGATTATGCTAATGAGGCCGAGGAGATGAGATTGTGCGCCACAAGGTGGCTTGAGATTGATATGAGGCCGAGAGCTTGTTTGTGATGCCACGAGATGGCTTGATATTGCGCCTGGGCTGTAAGGGGCCCCTCCCGGAGTCTGTACACCCCCAGTGAGCGCGAGTACCCATTGTGATTTGAGATACAGCCCGAGGGGCTGGTATTGTTCTGTGATATTGCCCGAGAGGCCGGTTCTGTTGTTACTTTGCCCGAGGGGCAATTCTTATGTGTTTAGCATTTCTAGTTGTTTCTCCTATATATTGTTTGACTGCTTCAAAGGTGTTTATGAGATTTTATTGTTAATTATATTTGTTGATTTTTGTTATGCCTCTTATAGCTTAATGTTGTGTTGAACGTGATTTTATACTGAGCTGGAGTACTCACTTTACTCCCTGCACCCCTGTGTGCAGATTCGGGTGCTACAGGTCCTGCTACTGAGGGTTGATAGTTTCCAGGAGATCTTCGGAGATTTACGAGGTAGCTGCTTGGCGATTCGCAGCCCAATGCATTCTCCCTCTATTTTATTTCCTTTCTAATTCAGTTATGTAGTAGTGGAGTAGACTTTCAGACTTGTAGTATTATTTTAGATGCTCATGACTGGTGACACCCCGATGTCGGGCTGTGTTGGCTTTTATTTCCGCAAATTAATCTGTCCACTGATATTTTGAGATTTTATTTCTGATTAAAGACTTAGTATTTATTATTTTAATTGCTTAAAGTGAATTGGGAGTGTGTCGGCTGGCCTTGTCTTCACGAGAGGCGCCATCATGACCGGGTTCGGGTTTAGGGTCGTGACAAGTTGGTATTAGAGCCTAGGTTACATAGGTCTCACGAGTCATGAGCAGGTTTAGTAGAGTCCGCGGATCGGTACGGAGACGTCTGTATTTATCCTCGAGAGGCTGCAGAACCTTTAGGAAAAACTTCACATTCTTGAAATCTTATCGCGCGTCCTTGATTCAGCTTGAAATATAACTCTTTGAATTCCTTCCACGCATTCGTATGCGCGAACGAGCGCTCAGTATCAGATGTGCATCGATGGCTTGTGATTCCCTGATTGAGGGGCGGGAAGTGATCTCTGTGTGCTGATGTTGGGCCAGTCTGGAGGACTCGAGGCCGAATTTTTGCCTATAGCTTGAGCACGTGTTTTTAAACTTATATGTTCGGCAGTGTCCCTGATAGTAGAAGTGATGGCCGGATGGCTATGTGATGAGTATGTTATGACTGCGAGATGTAATCATATGATTTGGAAGCGACGAGAAGGGTCTGCCGGAGGATAGAAGAACTATTAGGTGCTTGATTTCCATCCCGATTTGAGGTATAGCCCCGAGTTATGAGTGTGTGAAGAATCTTTTCATGTGTCTTAGTTAGGAGTGAAGTAAATTTCATGTTGCGGTATGAGCTCAAACTCCGTAAGATTAAGTGACTGCGTAATGTCTATGATGGTGGAAGGGTGTAAAGAGATGGTAGTTTGAGGCGAAGCAGGTTGGTTATCTCTGGCGGAGTGTGCTGAAATTTGTGTGATCCCTATGTTGTTTTGTAGCGGGATCTCTATTACCGGGGAAATATATGTGTTACAATTTGAATTTTGATCGCTTAAGAGAGTGGGCTTGACTGTTACGAGGGTGAATGCGAGATTTGCAGAAGATTTGAAGTACTAGATGGTCTGTGTTGCACGAGCTCATGAAGAATTTAGTTCAATCTTACTATGGTGTTGTGGCAGTAATTGCGTATATGCATTAGGAGTTATTGTATGTTTTGATCTATGGCTTTGAGCCAAGTGGGGGAGTCTAATAATAACTAGTTGATTGCACGGTTATGTGCTATGTTGGTTCCAGTTGGAGGCGTACTGGTGAATCGGTTATGGCTTATGGAGGTTGAGACCGAGGATGGCTCGAGTAAAGGAAATTTTAATAAAGGTTATGCTATGCATTATGGGTGTATGAGAACCGTGGAATGACTTGAGTGGTTATTGGTAAAGGATGTGTGGTGCATAGATCATGAAGTTGTTTGGTTGCATTAAGGTAAGGTTACATTTTGCGGTGTTGGAGTGCTAATGGAGCACAGATCTTCCGGTCCGTTTGATCGGTCTAATTGCGTATTGAGTAGAGTAGATGACTCTCGAGAATGCTTCTAATGGGTTCAAGATTTTACATGTTATAATTGGAGATTTCCAAGTTGTATGTGTTGCTAGAAACTAAGTTTGCACTGGAAGGTGTCAAGACTAGTAGTATTTCTATATCATTATGGGGTTCTATATAGTAGTATCAGGAAGGTAAGGTAATGGCCTTGGATTCGTAGGAAGTCCTTTCAGGGTAGGTATTTTGAATGTGGTGCTTTTGGGAATATTTTAGAGAGAATTCAGCGGCTTATGAGCCTTAGGTGGTGTGGTTTTACGTTAAAGTTTGTGGGGCAAGTTTTAGTTAAGGATAGTGATGTACTAGCAAGGAAACATATGAATTTGAAGGTAATTCGGAAGGAACTCAAAGGATTAGGACAACTTGGTAGTAGGCTGAATCGGCATGGTAATGGATATGATCGCTTCTTGGGTGTTTATGAAGTGGTGGGTTTCCACAGGTGTTTCGTGGCAATGCTCTTAGGTTTTGATGTCTTGTGTAGCTTGGTTGAGTTAGAAGGAGTCAGTCCTTATGGTTCGGTTTTGTGCAAAGGGGATTCGTAGAGTTCTTGATAATTTCTACCACGGTTAGAGATGCATATTTTCTACTGGCATGAGGAGCATGGGATGTATAGTAATTTTCTCCTAGATGGGATCAAATGGAAAAGTTCTTGGCTGGTTGAGTACGTAGTTGCTTGTAGCTCGGCTTGGATTATGAAGTTCTCATATTTATCATAGGATGGTATGGTATATGCGGTATGTTGTGTAGGATTGAGATTTGCATGTGTAACGTCACGGCTCAGTTCTGAGAGGAAGATCATAAACTCTTAAGCAGCATGGACAGTTTTTGATGACTAGATAAATGATATTACTAACTGGTATAGCTTGATGAGAGTGTACATTTTAGAAAGGGCGATGGGTTTAAGTTGAGGATACTTCATTAGTATTGCGACGCTCTCTTGTTGGATCGACTGCTGATATTCGAGTCGCTTGGTGGCACAGAAGGATTTTAAGAGTACCTCTCGTGGGCTGATTGTGTATTAAGGTGTGTTGTATATTCGGGCGGTGGAGTTAGGATCGCATATGGTGATTCGCGTGCTTTATGGATTTGGATACTGGGGGTTCTCATAAACAGGTCAGGTCGTGGTTGTGGACCGCGTATATCGGTCTTGTGTGGTAACTATTGGAGTTTGGAGACCCGAGTGGATCCTTGTTGCTTGGTATGTTAGATTTTGGATGTGATACTGGGTATAGACTGGTTGTCTCAATGTCGTGTTATTCTGGACTGTTGCGCTAAGGCGGCAGCATTGGCTATGCTGGGGATGCCACGGATTGAGTGGCAAGGTTCGACGGATTATGTTTCCAGTAGGGTGATTTCATTTTTGAAGACCTAGCGGATGGCTGGGAAGGGTTGTCTTTCTTATTTGGCCTTCGTGATGGATGTCAGTGCAGAGAGTCCTACCATTGATTCAGTTCCGGTGGTGAGGGATTTTTCGGATGTGTTTCTTGCTGCCGGGCATGTCGCCGGACAGAGTTGTTGATTTCGGTATGGATTTGGTGCCGAGCACCGTATCGTATGGCACCGGCGGAGTTAAAGGAGTTAAATGAGCAGCTTCAGGAACTCCTTGATAATGGGTTCATTGGTAGGCCAATATGGATGTGTGTTCTACATCGAGTCGGCTTGGTTGATTCCGAGTTGTATTGTTGAGCGATGTGTTGCCTCGATTATTAGTGAGCTTATTAGTGGTCTGGGGAGATCTATGAGTTACCTTTCTGTGTCGCGAGGCGTTGGGATTGGTTGGGTATAGGCACATGTGGTGCGGTTTTATTTGGGGTCTCTCAGTGGAATTCGAGCGGGAAGAGTATTGGGTATTACTCGGCGAATGGAGTTTCGGTTGTGTCCTTTCGGGTTTGTGTGATGTTATGTCAATTGCTTCTCCGTGGTTATGGTGATTTGCTTTTGGTTCTAGACAGCAAATTGCGCGTGGTTGTCGATTTGAGCATAATGACTTGAGGTGTTTCATGTGGATCAGTGTTTGGATGAGGTCGCACATTGGAGCGAAGTTATGTGGAGGTATGATCCTTCGGGCTAGATTCGTATGTTTTGTTTCTACGAGGTGTGACGGGTTCTCAGCATTTGGTGTGGTGGTACTGGTAAGCTTGCGGTACAACTCTCTCATTTGAGTCATTTTCATGATTTGAGTACGTTCAGATTATTGCTTATTGGTGTGCGGATTGCACGAGTTGTGTCTTAGATTGTATTGATGTGTCATGTCACTAGAGTAGTTGTGTTGGAATTAGATGAGATTGTTGGGATCTAGAATGAATACAAACGGATTCGGTTTCAGCGTGTTGGAGGGATAATATCGATGTTCGGCTCAGAAAATTGCTATGGTCCTTGCTAAAGGAGAAGTGGCTTCACAAATGGTTGATCTGAGGAGTAGTTATGACTTCCTATGTGTTTCATTTATCATTGGCAGTATACGGAAGTGTTGGGGTGAGGCTTTATTTGATAAAAGGCTTACTATCGAAATTCATATGTTTTGAGCAACTGCTGTGATTACAAGTTATCGCTTTCAGTGTTTGAGTTAGGTGGTATGTCATGTAATTGCACCTGAGGTTTTGGGTATGGGTTATTACAGCTTGTTCGGGCTTATTCAGAGTGTAAATGTGAGATTCTAATCTTGTAGGTGATTTCAGAACTGGAAATGTGGTTCTAAGGTTTATCGGCTTGGTTGGATTGCGAAATTTCAGTTACATTGTGTTATCGGACCTATATGAGATAGGGTGACGAGGGATCACCCCCGGTATTTTCATGGTAAGATTATACAACAACTTGTTGGATTTTGGAACAACTATGGGCACGTTCGAGGATGAACGTATGTTTAAGTGGGGGAGGATGTAACGACCCGACCGGTCATTTTGAGCTTTTGCACTTCTCTCGCCAGTTCTCGGGCATGTCTAGCCCCGTATTATGCATTATGACTTATGTAAATCGTTGGTTTTGGTTTCAGGGTAATCAGAATGAATTTGGAAGAACAGTTCTCAGTTTGAAGCTTGAAATTTGAAAGGTTTGACCAAGTTTTGACTTGTTTGTAAATGATCTCGGATTGGAATTTTTATGATTTGGTTAGCTCCGTTAGGTGATATAGGACTTAGGAGCGTGATCGGAATGTGTTTTGGAGGTCCGGAGTAGATTTAGGCTTGAACTAGCGAAATTAAGTTTTTGGCGTTTTTCGGTTGATATGTGAGATTTTGATATAGGGGTCGGAATGGAATTCCGGAAGTTGCAATAGCTTCATTATGTCATTTGGGATGTGTGTGCAAAATTTCAGGTCATTCGGACGTGGTTTGGTATACCTTTTGATCAAAAGCGGAATGCGGAAGATTTTAGAATCTTAGGCTTGAATTCGATGTGTTTTGGTTGTTTTGATGTTGTTTGAGGTGTTTTGAAGATTTGTACAAGTTTGAATAAGGTTACAGGATATGTTCGTGTTTTTGATTGAGGTCCCGGGGGCCTCGGGGTAATTTCGGATGGTTGACTGAGAGTTGGAATTTTGATGAAGCTGCAGATTTTTGCTGCTTCTGGTATTTCCGCACCTGCGGATTTGGGGACCGCAGGTGCGACGCCGCTTATGCGGAAGAGTGGTCGCAGAAGCGGAAGCTGGTGGAGTTGGCAGGAACTGCAGAAACGATTGTGGGACCGCATCTGCGAAGGCGCAGGTGCGGTATATTTCATCGCAGATGCGGAAAAATGGGGACTTAAGTGAGGACCGCAGGTACGGTGGTCTTGACCGCAGAAGCGGGAATAGGGCCGCAAATCCGGAAATGCCTGGGTCAGAATGTTATACTTCCTCCTTCGCGATTTTCGGAGGGTTTCTTCACTTTTAAACACGATTTTTGGAGCTTTGGGCGACTTTGAAGAGAGAATTCAAGGGGAACTCATTGAGGTAAGAATTTTGGACCTAAAAACTCGATTCTATGGTATTAATGCACGGATTAGAGCTGTAATTAAAGGTAAAATTAGAGAAACTAGGGCTTAGAAACCTAGGCCTTTTGATTGAGGATTTGGAAGACCATTTGTGGTCGGATTTTGGAACTTTTTATATGTATGAACTCGTGGGGAGATAAGGAATATAATAATGTGAATTTTATCGAATTCCGAGACGTGGGACCGGGGGTCGGATTTTGGTAATTTCGGGATTTATGATGTTTTTCGATTATTTTCGAGCGGGCTTCGTCCCTTTAGCGTAATTTAATGGTTATGTTCTGATTTTTGGTAGATTCGGAGCATCCAGAGGTCGATTCGAGGGGCAAAGGCATCGCGAGCTAGATTTCGGGCCGGATTGAGGTGAGTAATGATTTTAAATGCTGTCCTGAGGGTATGAAACCCTGGAATTTCACAGCGTTCGGCTATGTTGAAGTGAGACACACACTAGATGACGAGCGTGGAGTCGTGCACCGTTGGTGACTTAGTCCATCCCGAATGACTATTTTACTGCGTATTTGACAGCTAATTTTGGACTAAATGCCATATTTGGGCTTCGTGCCAACTGTTTGAACCCTTAGGGGATTTTAAATGATATTTTCCTCACTGTTTGATTTCATACTTGTGCTCAGTCATGCCATATTTTCACTGTTTTCAAAACTCAGTTACTTTATTCTGTTTAAAACACTTTAAACGATATTTTCAAAGATATTTAGAGCTGAGCTTCACATTTTACTGTTGCCCGAAGGGCTTATGAGATTCTGACTGAGTAAGGCCAAGGGCCTGTGTTGTGAGGATACTTTTGGGTCGGGCTGCACGCCGCAGCTGTGATATATTGATTATGCTAATGAGGCCGAGGAGATGAGATTGTGCGCCACGAGGTGGCTTGAGATTGATATGAGGCCGAGAACTTGTTTGTGATGCCACGAGATGACTTGATATTGCGCCTTGGCTGTAAGGGGCCCCTCCCGGAGTCTGTACACCCCCAGTGAGCGCGGGTACCCATTGTGATTTGAGATATAGCCTGAGGGGTTGGTATTGTTCTGTGATATTGCCCGAGGGGCCGGTTCTGTTGTTACTTTGCCCGAGGGGCAGTTCTTATGTGTTTACCATTTCTAGTTGTTTCTCCTATATATTTTTTGACTGCTTCAAAGATGTTTATGAGATTTCATTGTTAATTATATTTACTGATTTTGTTATGCCTCTTATAGCTTAATGTTGTGTTGAACGTGATCTTATATCGCTCACTCTTCATTTATTTTTATTACTCACTGAATTGGAGTACTCACTTTACTCCCTGCACCCCTGTGTGCAGATTCGGGCGCTACAGGTCCTGCTACTAAGGGTTGATAGTTTCTAGCAGATCTTCGGAGATTTACTAGGTAGCTGCTTGGCAATTCGCACCCCAGTGTATTCTCCCTCTATTTTATTTCCTTTCTGATTCAGTTATGTAGTAGTGGAGTAGACTTTCAAACTTGTAGTATTGTTTTAGATGCTCATGACTGGTGACACCCCGATGTCGGGCTGTGTTGGCTTTTATTTTTGCAAATTAAACTGTCCACTGATATTTTGGTATTTTATTTCTGATTAAAGACTTAGTATTTATTATTTTAATTGCTTAAAGTGAATTGGGAGTGTGTCGGCTGGCCTTGTCTTCACGAGAGACGCCATCACGATCGGATCCGGGTTTAGGGTCGTGACAAGGATAAAATAGAATTATGGAGTAATAAGTAAGGGCATAATTGGAAAAGAAAATACGAAACAATCCCGCCACACCAAATAGGTTGTTTAAAAAAATAGGGCTTTTGGTTGTTTCGGAATAATGAATTTAACAATACGATACAATCAATTTTAAATAAACAATCAAAACAAACATTATTTTGGGATAACAATACAATACCATACAATAGGTAACAATCATCCAAACAAGCTGTTAGAAAAGCAAACTGATAAGCTTGATTAGAATATGACGGCTATAGAGCAAAGTGCAAATGGGATCATAACTTCACTGGGAAATCAGATTGCTTTTATGCTCTCGTATACTGGAGAATGGATATATTTTCAATTTCCTTGTCTAGTTATTGCATGTGTTATTTCCCTGTTCGTAACTTGCTTCATTGGAAGATTGTGTCTTGCTATCTGGGCGGCAGACAAGAAATTAAGAAATCTGATCCCTTTGGTCAAGAAACTAGACTAAAAGAGAGAACAATTAAATTATCAAGCAGAAGATGTTTTGAAGGTGGAGAATGAAAGGATACGTGATAATGAGAATGGAAGTATTAGTTTGGAATGTAATCATTTATATAGGCAGCCCCTGGTATCGAATAAGTTTTTGCTCTGTTTCTATACTTGGATGTTGAGCTATGACGAAGCTATCTCACAAATTAACTATTTATCTCTGGGATAATGCATAATTATTCTATTGGGGTTGTCCCACTTTACCAGATGCACCCTTCTATTTTGCCTTTATATTTGTTTAAAATGGTATAAGTTCCATCCTTTAAAACCGATACTAATCTTAGAAGAAGCAGTGCACCGCACACACCAATCATCTTCTGACACGTAACTATATATTTTAAAATACTATGTTTATTTTATTTTTTTTTTGATTTTACAATATTTGTTTTATTAAATATATCTTTTTATTTTTATATTTTTATTGTTCACCTTCTCTTTTCTTCTTCCTGACTAATATCCCTCTTTTTCACCAAAAAAAATTAGGAATCCCGTGATTGAATAGAAATTATCACCGGAGAAAAGAAAAGCCATCTTATTCAAGAAAGAAAGCCACCATCTTCAAGAAAGAAAGTCATTCGGCCCACTCCAAAATAATTAAGATTCGGCAGCGATTTCAAAAGTGATAAAAGCAAAACTTTCGAAAATGGCCAGAAAAATCTAGCTACCCTCTGCCTAAAATCTCCGACGACCCCCCAACAGGAAAATCTTCCCTTTCATCCATCAATGGCACCAATTAAACACAATCAAACCAAAAAATCGAGAGAAATGACCTTAAATCACCTCTGCAAAGACAACCAACCACTTCTACTCCAAATCAACACTAATCAAAATCTAAAAATCAAAATTTAAAATGTCAGCGCTTCAGATAATAAAAAGTGGTTGAGGAGGAGGAAAGAGAAAAGAACAAAAAAAGAAATGAAAGAATAGAGAAAGAAAAATTAAGGGAGGTACTGGGGAGAAGATGTTATGAAGCGTGGAGATAGGGAAATGGGGAGAAAGAGAAAAAGAAAAGAAAAGGAAAAAAAATATAAAAATTAAAAATAATAATAAAAAAAAATGGTCAAATGAGTTATTTTGTGCTTCTTACGCGCCTGATTTTCGTGCAAACATGACAAATTCCACGTGGGTTCAGAGGGGGTTATTTATTTCACTTCAAACAATATCAGGGGGTCGTAGGATCAGGGGGGTCGTAGGGCCCCGCAAAATAGAAGGGTGCATCTGGTAAAGTGGGTAATGGGGTAATTATGTATTATCCCTATAGAATCAATAGACTTAACCCAAATTGGTTGTTGCCTTATGCTCGTAGTAGCAGTTAAATATCATCACTTCTAGATTGTTATTGAGCAGATTGTGTAAGGCTCTCTCATCGAGCGTGGGATGTAGCAATGGATTGAGTGTCTGTTCATGTTGGACTGTCCATGATAGATTGAATCTTCTGGTTCATTTTATGATTAAAGATTGGATCATTGTTTTTGGTTTTTGATCAATATTTTGGTATCTTTTGTTTGTGTTTGGTGTTTTGTAGGAGAAGAGGATGAACATAAAGTTGTGGATGCAGCATTGTTTGTGTTCCTGAATATTTGAAGGCTTATTTGGTTCTTACTCGAGTTGGGCGTGAAACTCGTGAGCTAGCCTTTTCGGCAGAGATATTTGAAAATACTCTTGATGAAACTAATTTTCTTAGATCTATTTTGTTTCTGTTCTGTTTTGAGTTTGCTTTTAGTCGTCGTATTGAAGATTTTGTTGGTTATCAACATCTGAGATGGATATGCAAATGGAAAATTTGCTCTTCTCTTATTATTGGGAATAAATCTCCCAGAGTAATAATATTTACGGTAATAAAAGCGAGATAATAATGTTGCACTGAGATACGGTAATCAACAAGAATAAAAGAGTGACGATGACACCAATATTTTTTACGTGAAAAAACCCTTCTGAATAAGAGAAAAAACCACGACCCCGAGAGAAGCAACTGATATCACTATACCAAGAAATTTTACACTTTGTAGGTTCGAGTAAAATACTCCAAAGACCACTACAACACTCAAAATAAATAACCTTTTTTGATATCCCCAAGTCACTACAACATCGCTCACACTCTCTATTTATCTCACAGACTATTTTTTCATACCCTGTCTCTGATGCCTCACTCTTTCTTAAAGAGGTCCTACTTTTATAAGAGAAAAGAGCCGTAGGTTGTGCTACAGGAGCATATTTAATCTCCTTCACTTATTTCCATACTTTGGCTCCAAGTAAGATCTTTCACCAAAGATCCCTGCCATAGTATAGGCAAAATAGGCATAAGGCTATTGCCAACTTTTGTCAACCAATGGGATGGACCCTACAATCTCCTCCTCCAGTCACATTCACCTAAAGGAAGCAAAATCGGGGTTGCTAGTTTGATTGCATGCCGACAAGTTCTTTGCATAGCTTGAACTTGTCTCTTGGTACCACCTTGGCCAGCATATCCGAAGGATTCTCATTTGTATGGATCTTCTTTACCTGCATAGATCCATCCTCTATCTTTTCTCGAATCCAGTGATATCTCACGCTGATATGCTTCGTCCTTGCATGATACATGGTGTTTTTGCTCAGGTCTATTGCTCTCTGACTGTCGCAATAGACTATATATTCCTTCTGGTGCAATCCAAGTTCCTGAAGAAACTGTTTTAGCAATACCATCTTTTTCCCAGCTTCACTAGTGGCGATATACTCTACTTTAGTTGTAGAAAGTGCGACACACTTCTGCAACTTCGACTGCCATGATATAGCTCCCCCTAAAAATGTGAACAGGTATCCAGTAGTAGATTTACAATTATCAAGATCACTTGCCATATCAGCATCGGTGTAACCCTTCAAGATTGGATCAGATCCTTCAAAACACAAGCAATCTTCTAAGGTACTATTCGGTACCTAAGTATCCACTTGGCTTCTTCCCAATGCACTTTTCCTGGATTTTAAAGGAACTTGATAACTGTTGCGGTTCTATTAAGGGGTGTGAATGGTAAATGGAAGAGGCACCTCTTGGGTTGCACCTCTTCATCTCACCCTTTCATTGTCTATAAATTTAGAGGCTTGGCCTCATTTTTAATGGATGAAAAAATCTGAAAATTTCTCCCCTCTTTTTCATATTGTGGCAAGTGTGATTTGCTCCGTCTGTTGAGTTCGCTGAAATTCTGTAATTTCGATTGCCAGTATTGCAGAATAGTTATTCCGTTCTATCCTGGGAGGAATTAATCCAAAACCTTGGGCAACAGTGAGGGGATTAAATTCCTTAAGGACACAAAAGCAACTTGTGGGCTCGAAATTATTTTTTCTTTGTTTATTAAACTAATGTTTCTCTGCTTTTCTGATTTTCTGATTTCGAACACAGATTACCAACAAGCTTAAGGAATTTAGTGTTTCTGTGTTCATTTTTCTTTTCTAGCTGAACGCCTCTACTTATTGCAATTGGTTTACATGGATTTACAAAAGCCTGGCTGTTGCTAAGGTTGTTTTCTACTACTAAGAAATTGCATCTTGATATGGAACAATCAGTATAAGATGCAGATGGTAATTGCCTTACCAATAGAAAGAGGCCTAGACATTCCGAGCGGCATGGATGATGTTGCAATCGAAGAGTTGCTCTTCTGTTAAGAGTACTCGTTGGTGGCCTATATATGGTTTTTCAAGTGTACTCGCTGGTGGAAAAGACCTTATAAGTCATAAAGGATTCTCGCTTAAAGGAGTTACGTTATTTGATATCATCACCCAAGGCAAATTAAATGCAATCAACTCAATATTAAAGAAAATGGCAGTGTGCTTGACCACATGACTTGGATAATTCGATGTATATTTCTTGAACATTGACAAGAAGTACAAGGACGAGGGCCTAATTTGGATTTCTGACATCCGATGCTGCATCGAGCGGAAGGGTTGTTGTTATTCGTGTAGCACTCTAATTTTAAGGAGGGTATGTTGACGAAATTTGGTCATTGTCTGTTCTCTATATCCTGTCAAAAGATTGGAAAATACGTGAAATTCCCACAGCGGGTATCAAAGATTAGCAAGAAAGGAATTAAACAATTCTTCCTTTATCAATCCATTGACACGTTGGATAGTAATATGGCAACCAATTGTGTTGTTTTCTGTCAAATAATGGTGTTTGACCAATTAAAGGATGCGGTGAATTCTACGGTGTTTGGCCAGTAAAAGTATGATCAGATGATATAAGTTTATTGCTAATAGAATCTGCTTCAGTGCCGTAGTTGCGACTCCATGGTCAAAACCATCACCTCATACACAGATTTATACAGAGAAATGTTAGATCCAGTTTTAATTATGCAAATAATATATCTCTGCAGGAAACCAATTATAGAAGAACAAGGAATCAAGAAGATACTACAAGATAGCTGAAATCAATCTTGATTGCGAAATCAATCAGCAAAGATCTGCATTCCTTAGGAAACGAATCTCAATCAGCATATCAATCAGCGGATGGAGAGAATCACGCAATTCTAATCTTAAGGCACGAATCAAGGCCAGCATATCCGGAAGATTGAAGATCATGCAAAGCCTGTTAAGCGGCTAATTTCGGAAGGATCATAAATCAAGGAGCAAGCCTTTAATGTTAAGCGGCTAATTTCGGAAGGATCACAAATCAAGGAGCAAGCCTTTAATTATATGCAGCGACTAAAGGAAGAACATCAAGAAAGAGCACTTGCTAGCCATCTTATTCATAGAAAGAATCAATCTCTTTCCAAGGATCAAATCTCTTGGGTTGTCAAGCATCTATCTTCATCAAGTATTTATTCCCAGCCTTAACCTAAGATAGATATACTTTGATCGAACCAAACACCTCTCTTTGTTCTACTGCAAACAAACATTGTAGTTCACTAAGTTCTGATGTGTAACAAGTCAGAGAAGAAAGGAGAGTATAACACTGGTGAGGCATTGTATAAAAAAGAAACGAGTGTGAGAGGAACTGTGTTATCAAGTCAATTCCACTGTACTCGAAGAAACGCATTTACTAAAGAGAACTCCCTTGCAACCCAAGGGGACTGGACTAGGATTCACATTGAATCCGAACCAGTATAAAAATTCTAATGTCTTTAATTCCTGCACTTACTTTCTGCATATTACCTTCTGCCTCTATAACTGTTAAGTTATTACATCTAGTCGACTACTTGATAAACTATTCGACTAATAAGAGAATAAGTTTAAAAATATACAATTCACCCCTCCCCTCCCCCTTCTTGTACTTTCAATTGGTATCAGAGCAAGGCTCACATCTTACTTTTTGCTTAACAGCTTGTTGGAAAAGATCATGGCAAATCAAGTTATCATAGGAGCTCTCTTTCAGGATGGAACTTCACAAATTAGACCATCATACTTCAATGGACAGTATTTCTCCCATTGGAAAGTGCGAATGGAGATCTTCACCAAGGCTTATGACGTCAAAGTTTGGAGAGTCATCAAAAAAGAAAACTATCCCTTACCTGCAGCCACTCCACCACTTGCTGACCCTGAAGATATAGATTCATACACAAAGGAGCAATTGGAAGTGGTACAAGTTAATAATAAAGCAAGAAATTTGCTTCACAATGCTATAAGTGGTGAGGAACACGAGAAAATCTCAAGTTGTGACACAGCCAAAGAAATGTGGGACAAGCTTGAAGTCACATATGAAGGAACATGCAAAGTAAAGGAAACACATATCAACATGCTGGTTCATGATTACGAACTCTTCTCAATGAAAGAAGGAGAATCCATTGAAGAAATGTTTGCCAGATTTAGCAAAATAATCAGGGATCTAAAAGCCTTTGGCAAGCCGTATACCAGTGGTGATCAAGTTAGAAAAATCCTCAGAAGTCTGCCAACCACTTGGCAAACCAAAGTGGTCACTCTAGAATCTCAAGATTTAAACAAATTATCCTATGATGAGCTACGAGGAGAACTCATAGCTTTTGAAAGGACACATCTCAAGAAGACTAGTCAAGAAGAAAAAAGGAAAATAGTCGCATTCAAGGCTTCAACTGAAATGGCTGAAAACGAAATTGATGATGATCCTGAAGCCTTACAAGAAGAGATTGCTATGCTATCAAGAAACATGGATGGATGAATGAGAAGATTCCGGAACACAAAGAAAGGAAGAATTCCACCAAGACGATCCAGGCAACACAATGAACAGGACAAGAACGATGGCAAATGCTATGAGTGTGGAAGATTTGGGCATATTCAAGCAGAGTGTCCGGAACTGAAAAGGAAGATCTCTAGAGGCTTCAACAAGAACAAATCTTTCGGAAGCTGGAGTGATGAGGACAACTCAGACCAGGAAGAGATAGCAAATCTCTGCTTCATGACGATTTTGGAAAATGAAATAAACAAATCCTCAGGATGCTGGACAGATGAGGACACTTCAGATGAGGAAAATGAAAACGGTTTCATGGCACGAGGTGAAACTAGTGAAGTAAGATCTTATAACTGTGAAAGATGCAATGAATTGCAGGATATTCTTGATTTAACTTTAAAAGAGTCTCAAAAAATGATGAATGAGCTTAAGAGACTCACTAAAGAAGTCAAAGACTGGAAACTCAAATATGAAGTATGCGAAATCAAAAAAGAAGTACTTCAAGAAGAGTTTGAGGAATTGCAAATGCAACTCAATGGCATGTGCAAGTCCACCAGTCACAGTTCTGTTAGGTCAAACCAGACGACTCATAAGTCAAGTGGAAAAGGACCGGTCAGAACTAAGTCGACTAGTACTAACACTAATGAGAGACCTAAAGGTAGGTCAGAAGTTAAGTGTCATTACTGTAACAAAAATGGGCATAAATATTCCTTTTGTCGCTTTCGTAAAGCAAACGTTTCAGGATGGGCTTGGAAACCAAAAGTTAATTCTGAATCTAGTAACACTAACCCTCCAGGACCTAGCAAGCTTGGGTACCTAAAAGAAAGTAATCGCCTTGTTTTGCAGGAACACCACAGAATAAGCCGCAAAGGAAAATGGTATCTAGATAGTGCGTGTTCCAGTCATATGACAGGTGACAAAAACCTGTTCAAGTTACAAAAATTGATGGAGGGAATGTCAAATTTGGGGATGACTCAAAAGGCAAAATAATTGGCACTGGAACAACCCCCTTCAATAACAATTGTGACATCACTGAAGTTTATCTTGTCGATGGCCTCAACTACAATCTCTTGAGCATAAGTCAAATTTGATAATCGGGATATGAGGTAAACTTTAAGAAAACAAGATGTGCTATTGAAGATGAATCGGGTAAAATAGTCCTTCCTGGAAAAAGGTATGGAAATGTTTATATCCTTGATAGTTTTGAAAAGATTGGTGGTCGTATTTGCTTAACTTCTATGTCTGATGATCCATGGTTGTGGCATAGAAAACTTGGTCATGCTAGCACGCATTTAATTTAAAAACTGTCCAAACATGAGCTAGTTATTGGTATACCCAAACTGAATTTTTCTAGAACTCATATCTGTGATGCATGTCAAATGGGTAAACAGACCAGAAACTCTTTCAAAAAACAAGGATATAGTATCTACTTCAAAACCTTTGCAATTACTTCACATGGATTTATTTGGTCCTACTAGAACTGCTAGTATATGTGGAAAAAGGTATGCTTTTGTTATTATAGATGATTATTCACGTTTCATTTGGGTAATTTTCTTATCTCATAAAGATGAAGCATTAAGAAATTTTGAAGTTTTCTGCAAGAAGGTTGAAAGAGAAAAGGGCTATCTAATCTCAACTATTCAAAGTGACCATGGAGGAGAATTTGAAAGTAGAGCATTTGAAGATTTTTGCAATGATCAAGGATACAATCACAATTTCTCTGCACCACACTCACCACAACAAAATGGAGTTGTAAAAAGAAAGAACAGAACCCTCCACGATATAGCAAGAACCATGTTGCTAGATTATTCAATGCCAAACCACTTCTGGGCAGAAGGCATAAGTACAACATGTCATATTCTCAACTGATGCCTTATAAGGCCTATTCTGAAGAAGACTCCATACGAACTGTGGAAAGGTAAACGCCCAAATATCAGCTACTTCCATCATTTCAGAAGTAAGTGTTTTATCCACAATAACGGTAAGGATAATCTTGGAAAATCTGATCCAAGAAGTGACGAAGGTAATTTTCTGGGTTATTCCTTAAATAGTAGATCTTTTAGAGTTTATAATAAACGCACATTATGTGTGAAAGAATCAGTACATGTTATATTCGATGAAAATAACCCCTTGGTCGAGAAAGGAATTAGTGCAGGTAATGAAGATCTAGCCCGAGAAATGCAAGAGACTAGCAAATCTTAAGAGTCGACTGATACATCCACTGCGACAGAGTCAACTGGTGAAATTAGCAGCAATGTACCAGATCAACCTATTGAGTACACTGCTAATGTGGTGCGCCCAAATGAATGGAGAAGTGAGCCAGAATATCCTCAAAAATTCATTATAGGGGATCCAAATGAAGGAATGAAAACCAGGGGAGCCCTAAAAAAGAAAGCAAATATTGCATTAATTTCTCAGATTGAGCCAAAGAAGATAGAGGAAGCACTTAAAGATTCGAGTTGGGTTCAAGCTATGCAGGAAGAGTTAGATCAGTTCAGCAAGAATCAAGTGTGGAATTTAATACCAAAACCTAAAAATGTCTCTGTAATCTCAACAAAATGGGTTTTCAGGAATAAACTGAACGAGGATGGAAAGGTCATAAGGAACAAAGCTAGACTAGTTGCTCAAGGATACTCACAACAGGAAGGAGTCGACTATGATGAAACTTTCGCTCCTGTAGCTCGTTTGGAATCTATACGAATTCTTCTGGCATACGCATCATTCAAAGGATTTAGGCTGTTTCAAATGGACGTTAAAAGTGCCTTTTTGAACAGATTCATTGAGGAAGAATTATATGTGAAACAACCACCTGGGTTTGTAGATTCAAAGTTTCCATATCATGTATACAATCTCACTAAGGAGCTGTATGGACTAAAGCAAGCTCCTCGTGCTTGGTATGATAGACTCAGTTCTTTTCTTGTTGATCATGGCTTCACAAGAGGCAAAATAGATACTACCTTGTTTATTAAAAGATCATCAGAAGGTAACCTTATCATCCAAATTTATGTTGATGATATTATATTTAGTAGTGCTAATCCGCTTATGTGCAAGGAATTTTCGAATCTTATGCAAAGCGAATTCGAAATGAGTATGATGGGAGAGCTAACGTTCTTCCTTGGACTACAAATCCAACAATCTGAAGGAGGAACCTTTATATGTCAGACCAAATACACAAAAGAATTGATTCAAAAATTTGGTATGAGTAATGCAAAATCCATTGGCACGCCAATGAGTCCTTCCACAAATCTAGACAAAGATGAGCAGGGAATTCCTGTTGATGAAACCAAATATTGTGGGATGATTGGATTACTACTGTACCTGACAGCAAGTCAATCGGATATTATGTTCAGCATATGTAAATGTGCCAAGTTTCAGTCAGCACCCAAGGAATCATATTTGACAGCAGTAAAGAGAATCATTCGATATCTCATTGGAACTGTATCTCACGGGCTATGGTACCCTCGCTCTAACTCTTTTAAGTTAGAAGGTTTTTCAGATGCTGACCTTGCAGGTGATAAGGATGATAGAAAAAGCACAAGTGGTACATGTCAATTAATGGGAAAAGCTTTGATATCCTGGAATAGTAAAAAGCAGGCATCAGTTGCACTATCCACTACTGAAGCTGAATCCATTGCCATTGGACAATGATGTGCACAACTACTATGGATGTCTCATCAACTAGGTGACTATGAACTTTCGTTTAAGCCTATACAAATTTTTTGTGATAACTCAAGTGCTATTTGTCTTTCCAAAAATCCTGTGCATCATTCTAGAGCAAAGCATATAGACATCAAGCATCACTTCATTAGAGATCATATTCTTAAGGGAGACATAGAGATAACCTTCATTGGAACCGCTGATCAATTAGATGATATTTTTACCAAACCGTTGTTATAGGAAAGATTTTGTGAATTAAGGAAGTTACTGGGCATTACTTGCTTTACTAATAACTATTAGGACCTATGTGCTATGTTAAATATTTTTCTTGTAATGGTTGTCCTTTACTCATGCATTAATTACACCTCTACTTTTTCCCTCTCTTTTCTCTTCTTTCACATCAGTTCATAGTTCAAAGTTGGAAAGCCAATCATCGTGTCCCTTCTACTGACATCTTTTCCTTTTCTGTACTCAACCGTCAAAAACCCTCTTCTTAAGGCGGAGTACCCTTTCAATCACCCTCATTGTTATCTCCTCTCCAAAAGTTACAATCAAAACCCTTCCCTTCAATGGCTAAACATCCCAGAAATCCTTCTGCTTCTACCAGAAAAAGCACTCGCACCAGAACAAAACCCCCATCTATGCCCCAGAAAAGGTAGACCTAGGGTCCGATCATTATGAGGGTTTCGCCTCCTCTCAGAGCGACTTCTCTGAACACTCTCAACTCCTAGGAGAAAAAGCCCTAGGTAAACGACCCTTGGAAGAAACCCCTGTCTCATCCACCCCAAAGAAATCCAAGGTTGATTTCTCTGCCTCTCTCGAATCTGACCTCAACTTCTGGGATTCCCCAAATAGGGACTTTTTCATTGCTCTGAAAGACAAGCCCGTCGCTCATGGAAGGATCGTCGACCTTGACAACATGGAAGCTCTCAATTGCAAAGTCAAAGATCTCTTCGTTCATCAAGGTTGGGTTAAGTTTCTCTCTCTTCCTCTGCCCTAGGTATATGAACCTCTGGTAAAAATATTCTATGCAAATCTTCGCTCTAGCAAGCCTGATAGGTTGGAATCTTTAGTATTAGGCAAACGCATTGTTCTTGATTGTGCTCTGTTTGATTCGCTCTTTCAGTGTCGTTGTTCTAGCTATCCTATGCTTTTTAAAAACACCTGGCCTAAGGACTTTGAAATTTCTTTTGACCAAGCCAAACAGTGTATTGCTGAGTGCCCCTCTGACTCCCTTCCAAACCAGTTAGGTCCCAGTGATGTTAGTTTTGAGACTCGAGTTTTGGCCCACATTGTCGCAACTACTTTGCTTCCCCGTACTGGCTCCTTTTCAACTTTCTCTCAAAGAGACACATTCTTCATGTACTGCCTTGTGACCAAACTTAAAATCAAGCTTTCCTCCTGGGTTATCAATTTCCTGATAGAGAGTGCTGAAGATCCCACCAGTCTGCCCTATGGCATGGCAATCACACACATTCTGGAGGCCCATCAAATCTCCTTGACCAACTATCCCTTTGTCAATATGTCAAAATCTTACAATTCTAGAGCCTTTGCTAGTATGGGCTATGTGAGTGTTAAGGGCTCCTGGGTTAAGAAGCACGATAGTGAAGCAAAGCCTGCGCCTATTGAGCCCAAACCTTCATCCTTTGTTCCTCATCCTAATCCCGATTTTGATGACAAGCTTCGTGCCATTAACTCTCAACTCTCTGAGATCAAGAATCTTCTCACCGCTACTCAGTCCACTGTTGGAGACATTCATGCTATTTCCAAGGAAATAGGGGCTGATGTGTCCTAAATTAGAGTTGTTGTTCTCAGAGTCCGGGAGAATGCTGTCAAAGCCTTCAGGGAAATTCATGACAGGTTGGATGGAGTAAGCATCTCAGCCAATGCTAGCTTTGAGAAATTGAAGGAGGCCATCTGCAATACCTTACTTATTTTCTGCGCCATTGATGTGATTGTTTCAGACAATTTTTTTCTTTTCTGGTTATGGGCTGTTTCTTAGCCCTTGGATAATTTATTTTGCTGTGCTGTTTTTTTGTGGGCTGTTTTCTCAGCCCTTGGATAATTTCTATTACTCTCCTGTATATTAGTCTATATTTTGCTTCGTACTTGGGTGGTTCCCTCTTTACTGATGCCAAAAAGGGGGAGAAAATATGTTATATCTGCACAGGTACAATTCACTGCAGGAGAAGTATGTATGCACATGTACAATTCATATGCAGGAGTCGACTGTAAACTCTAACCATGGATTGAGGGGGAGGAGCACCATGGACTAGTCGACTGCATACATTGAGGGGGAGTAAAACACAGGGAAGTCAACTGGTGTTTACACTTATATATATTATTTTGTCATCATAAAAAAGAGGGAGATTGTTAGATCCAGTTTTAATGATGCAAATAATATATCTCTGCAGGAAACCAATTATAGAAGAACAAGGAATCAAGAAGATACTACAAGATATCTAAATCAATCTTGATTGCGGAAATCAATCAGCAAAGATTTGGATGCCTAAGGAAACGAATCTCAATCAGCATATCAATCAGCGGATGGAGAGAATCACGCAAGCCCAATCTTAAGGCACGAATCAAGGCCAGCATATCCGGAAGATTGAAGATCATGCAAATACTGTAAGCGGCTAATTTCAGAAGGATCACAAATCAAGGAGCAAGCCTTTAATGTTAAGCGGCTAATTTCGGAAGGATCACAAATCAAGGAGCAAGCCTTTAATTATATGCAGCGACTAAAGGAAGAACATCAAGAAAGAGCAACGGCTAGCCATCTTATTATTAGAAAGAATCAATCTCTTTCCAAGGATCAAATCTCTTGGGTTGTCAAGCCTCTATCTTCATCAAGCATTTATTCCCAGCCTTAACCTAAGATAGATATACTTTGATCGAACCAAACACCTCTTTTTATTCTACTGCAAACAAACATTGTAGTTCACTAAGATCTGATGTGTAACATTTCAGAGAAGAAAGGAGAGTATAACGCTGGTGAGGCATTGTATCAAAAAGAAACGAGTGTGAGAGGAACTGTGCTATATAGTCAATTCCACTGTACTCGAAGAAACGCATTTACTAAAGAGAACTCCCTTGCAACCCAAGGGGACTGGACTAGGATTCACATTGAATCCGAACCAGTATAAAAATTCTGGTGTCTTTAATTCCTGCACTTACTTTCTGCATATTACCTTCTGGCTCTATAACTGTTAAGTTACATCTAGTCGACTACTTGATAAATTAGTCGACTAATAAGAGAATAAGTTTAAAAATATACAATTCATCCCCCCCCCCCCCCTTGTACTTTCAAGAAAGAAATACCCAATGTCTGTGCTTCAAAGAGAAGTTGGCTTCATCCAATTTTGGTCCAAAAGTATACGGGTGATCACATTCTGTTCTTGAGAGATGTCATAGCGTAAAATTAATGGATCGAAAAGAATTGAGATATACAAAAGTGGCTCGATCTTTTTAAAGTGTTATAATGGTTTAGTTGGAAAATCATTTGGAAAGAGAATTAAAATTCTCGTGATTTTCTACACATATTATGGAGAATAAAATCTTCGTGATTTTTCTACTCCTGCTTCGAGATCAAAATCCGCGTAATTTTTTACTCGTTCGTTGAGATTAAAGTCTTCGTGACATTCTACTCATCTGTCGGAAATTAAAATCTAAGTGACTTTATACTCGTTTTGGAGATTAAAATCTTAGTGATTTGCTACTCCAATTTATTATTCGGTTTGAAGATTAAAAACTTCATCGTTTATTAAATTTGATTGTGTCACATATACTCGGTTTGAAGATTAAAAACTTCACCGTCTACGAGATCTGGTTGTATCAGATATCATTCGGTTTGAAGATTAAAAACTTCACCATTTATTAATTCTGATTGTGTCAGATTGGTTTGAAGATTAAAAACTTAACCATTTATTCTGGCTTTGTCGTGACATAAACAACAGTTCTTGTGGTTGGCTCTACAAAGTAATAGGGGCTGCAAATGTGAATCTCCTTTAGAAGAAATATATTTGGAATATGAAATTATTCACTAAAGGATCGCCCCTTAGTCACCGCAATCTAATAGAATTGCGAAAGAAAGAATAGAACGTCAAAAGAGATGATGAATGCCTAGTTGATATGTTCTGGTTTACCCAGAACTTGTGGGGGAAAAGTTATTCTCTCAGATAACCGTATACTCAGTCGAGTTCCCCATAGCAAGACGCAATCCATTCCATATGAAAAATGGAATGGAAGGAAGCCCAACTTAAATATTTTAAAGTGTGTGTGTACTTAGCTAAAGTGCAAGTTCCTAAACCCAAAAAAGGTAAAGATCGGACCGAAAATTATTGATTGCAGTTTTATAGGATATGTAACAAATAGTAAGGCATATCATTTTCTGATTCATAAATCAGAAAATCCCGACATTCATATTAATACGGTAATCGTATCAGATAATGCTGAATTCATTGAGAATATTTATCCGTATAAAAGAAATGTGAGTCGTCTAGTGAAAAATCTAAGCGACCTCGGGAAGAAGAAAAAGAAAGTACACCTAATGAGGTGAATCCAAAACGTATTAAACGTCAAAAGACAACTATTTCCTTTGGACCAGATTTTCTGACATTCTTGTTAGAAAGTGAGCCTCAAACATTTAAAGAAGCAATGTTAGAAAGAGGTAGTCAATATGAGATAGAACCCGTAGGAAGTAATCATACTTGGGAATTGGTTGATCTTCCTCCAAATAAACCTTTAGGTTCTAAGTGAATTTTCAGAAGGAAAATGAAAGGTGATGGTACTATTGACAAATATAAGGCAAGATTGATTGCCAAAGGATTAAGACAACGAGAAGGTCTTGATTAATTTTACACATACTCACCGGCAACGAGAATTACATCTATTCAGATGGTAATAACATTAGCCACCGTGTATGGCCTTGAAATCCATCAGATGGACGTAAAAGACAGCCTTCTTAAATAGAGATTTGGAGGAAGAAGTTTATATGGAACAACATGAAGGGTTCGTGGTTCCTGGAAAAGAAAGAAGGTGTGTCGGCTTGTTAAGTCACTTTACGGACTAAAATAAAAACTCAAACAATGGTATGCGAAATTTGACTAGAAAATATCGTCAAATGGTTTCAAACTAGTGTATTTACATTAAAATACTCTAAATTATGTAGTCATTGTTTGTATGGATTATATGTTGATAGAAAAGGCACATGAAACATGTGAAATGTGGGGGCATTTGGCTTATGCATAACAAAAGCTAATGCTAGACGGGATGTATATATTATCTAGAAGAATTAGATGATATGATTTTTGAACCCCACGAATCCTTAGGGATATTGATATGGTAGTCGGTGAATTCATCAGTTGTTCAGTCTTACTGAAGAATAGTTGATGAAACTACTAATTCGGAAGTTGGTCACGTGCCTTGCTCGAAATATTATTTCTTTCTTGAAAATTTAAATTGTTTAGTTCTTTTATGAAATGATGTCACTTTGAAGGTTGTGACTTTTCATAAAAATATACGTCTGTACGTTTTTATATGGACATGACCATTCATGAATGAATGTATTAATACGTTGGTCTATAATGAGGTGAACTAATCGATGAACATGACCAAAATCCATTGGAAGTTGGATTTGTTTCATAAATGAAGGTGCTATAATTTGCATATCATATAGACGTATGAATAAATAGCATACAAATGCTTGAAAATAGCGGAGTGATTGCGAAATGTGTTATATATTAAAAGGTTGTGGACACAACTGATGCCAATCATTCCTGCTATTGTTATAATATATTATTGCTACATTAAGTGTAGTCAATAATCTGATATGCAATCGAAAGTCGAGACGTATTAGTCTACAACATAAGAAAGTTTGCATTGAACTTCCATGACAATGAAACAAGTTTTGAAGTATTTGAAATATGCTCCAAATTATGCTTTGCACTACAATAAGTATCCCGCATAATAGAGGGGTATAGTGATGCAAATTAGATTACCGGTTCAACCGATTCTAAACAGTCGATGGAGGAGTCTTGGAAATCGTCCAAACAAATATGCATTGACTGCTCTACAGTGGAGGCTGAGTTTATAGCCTTAGACAAGGTCGGTGAAGAAGCTGGATGGCTCCAGAATTTCTTGGAAGATATTCCATTTTGGCCCAAACCTTTGGCACCCATATGTATACATTGTGATAGTCGAGTGGCGATAGGGAGGGCAGGGAGTGTTATGTATAACGGAAAATCTCATCACATTCGATGGAGACACAATACCGTTGACAACTATTCTCTAGTGGTGTTATCAAGGTTGAATACATAAAGTCAAGAGAAAACGTGTCGGATCCACTTACAAAAGGCCTATCTAGAGAGGCAATTGAAATATCATCGAAGGGAATGGGGCTAAGGCCTAGGACAAGTCATCATGGCGGTAACTCTACCTAGCAGACTGGAGATCCCAAGAGCTAGGTTCAAAGAGATCAAACAAAGTTATGAATGACGGTTCAACATTGTCAAATAACTCAACCCATTCTCATGATGAAGACAATGTTCAGAAATCAAGGTAAAGCATTAAGGCTTTTTTATGAGTCAATAAAGCTTAAAGCTTTTTAATGATTTGCTAAGTCTGGCAGGATATAACCAGATAGTGTGTCTATAAGATTACACGTTTACAAATCACCTATGTGAGTGTAAAGTGTAAGCTGTTTTAAGGGGAATGAAAGTAAAGGCCGATTCTCTAAGCACTCATGAAACCAGGCGGTGCATGGCTGAAACGAACACAACCGTGAGAACCAAAGACGGTTAAGAATTGATTGTGTGACTTATGGTTGTCTAGGTATACACCAAAGCTCGACTGTTCAAAGATATCAAATCTACCGATTGACCGAGTATATCCGACATAAGTTCATTACGGAAAGTTCAAAGGGAAACCTACTTATCCAGATGCGGTTAATCCTTACTTGCGAATCACACAGTATTTTCATGCATGTTTTTTTTACATATGTCCATTCCCCATTCATGTGAGGGATTGTTGCGATTTTATTAAGGGGTGTGAATGGGAAATGGAAGAGGCACCTCTTAGTTTGCACCTCTTCATCTCACCCTTTCATTATCTATAAATTTAGAGGCTTGGCCTCATTTTTGATGGATGAAAAAATCTGAAAATTTCTCCCCTCTTTTCTATATTGTTGCATTATTTTCAAATAAAAATAAGTGTCAAGTGTGATTTGCTCCGTCTGTTGAGTTCGCTGAAATTCTGTAATTTCGATTGCCAGTATTGCAGAATAGTTATTCCGTTCTATCCTGGGAGAAATTAATCCAAAACCTTGGGCAACAGTGAGGGGATTAAATTCCTTAAGGACACACAAGCAACTTGTGGGCTCGGAATTATTTTTTCTGTTTTGTTAATTAAACTAATGTTTCTCTGCTTTTCTGGTTTTCTGATTTCGAACACAAATTACCAACAGTAACAACACCAACTGCACGAGCAATATCTGGTCTGGTGCATACCATTGCATACATCAAGCTTCCAACTGCTGAAGAATAAGGAACTCTAACATGTTCCCATTCTCCTCCACTGTTGTAGGACACATCTTCTTGCTCCACTTCAGATGACCAGTAAGAGGTGCGCTAACTGGCTTAGCACTTTTCATGTTGTTCCAGTACACGTTCAATGTACTTCTCCTGAGATAGCCACAACTTTCTGCTTGTTTGCTCTCGAACTATCGTCACCCCCAAAATTTGTTATGCTGGGCCCAAGTCCTTCATATCAAATGACTTGGACAAATCTCCATTCAACTTTGCAATCAGCTCTTTGTCTTGTCATACAATCAATATGTCATCCACATACAATAATAATATAATAAAGTTGTTACCAGAATTTTTTTTGAAGTATACACATGGATCAAAATAGGTCTTTATGTATGTTTGACTTTTTATGAATGAGTCAAATTTCATGTACCACTGCCTTGGTGCCTGCTTCAACCTATAAAGACTCTTATTCAATTTGCACACCATGTGTTTCTCCAGCTACTTCAAATCTTTCTGGCTGCTCCATATAAATCTCCTATTCCAAATCTCCATGAAGAAATGCAGTTTTCACATCCAACTGCTCCACTTCAAGATCTAGGCTAGCTGCTAAGCTCAAGATTGTTCGAATAGAAGTCATTTTGACAATAGGTGAGAAAATTCTGTCAAAATCAATACCTTTCTTCTGTTCGAAGCCTTTAACCACCAATCGATCTTTGTATGTGACCAGCTTGCCATTTCCATCTTTCTTGAGTTTAAAGACCCACTTACATTTGAGTGGTCTTTTACCCTTTAGAAGTCAACCAGCTTGTACGTGCTATTTTTCTGTAGAGATTCCATCTCTTCTTGCACGGCTTTCATCCACTGATTCTTTTCTAGATGGGACAACACCTCTTTAAGACTATCTGGCTCCCTTTTCATTGATGAGGACTTACTCTGTGGAAGGTTACCTACATGACTCTACCCTTGGCCTTTCCAATCTCCTTAGAGGTTGAGGTTGTTCTTCTCCCTGAGTAGGGTGCTCCACTTTCTCGACATCATCGTCAAGTTTCTCCCCTGCTCAATAACCTCACTAGGTTTCTCCCCCTGATTGTCAACCTCGTCGGCCCTACTTTCTGCACTTGTGGGAATGTTAGAAGTAGAAGGAATGGTAACAAGGTTAGGGATTATGCCATTCTTAGCCTTCTCTGAATGATTATCTACAACTCCAACTTCACTTTCTCAGAAGATTACATCTCTGCTTCTGATGACCTTCGTCTTTATAGGATCCTACAATCTGTATATCCGATGAATATGCAGGGAATGAATTTATCATCCAGCTTTGTTCTCTACTCCTTTGGTACATGTGTAAAAGCTATGCAACCGAACACCTTCAGATGTGAGTAGGACACCTCCTTATTGGTCCAAACTCTCTCTGGGATGTCAAATTCCAATGGAACTGATGGACTCCTGTCGATCAGGTAACAAGCTATCTGAACTGCTTCACCCCAGAATGACTTAGGCGGTTTAGCCATTCTGAGCATGCTTCTTACCTTCTCAATAATGGTGCGGTTCATCCTCTCGGCTACGCCATTGTGCTGTGGGGTTCTAGGAACTATCTTTTCATGTTTGATCCCATGACTTGAACAACACTTTTCAAATTCCCTTGAAGTGTACTTACCTCCATTGTCACTTCGGAGACACTTTAGCTTTCGACCCGTCTCCCTTTTCACCAGAGCATGAAACTTTTGGAAAACTTGAAATACCTCATCTTTGGTTTTCAAGATATAAACCCACAATTTACGTGAAGCATCATCAGTAAAAGTACCATCGATTCAATTTCCATTAGACCACAAACATCAGAATATACTAAAACAAGCATATTCAATTTTCTTTTAGACGATGTCTGAAATGAGACTATTGTTTTTACCAAATAAACAGTAGTCATAAGGTTTTACTATTATACCTTTGGCAAAAGATATGAATGATTTCCTGGAAAGAATATGCAATTCCTTCTCGCTCATATGACCCATTCTTTTGTGCTACAAATCTACAGAAATCTCATCTTGTGCCGCGTTCAATTCACCTCGGCATATTTCTGCATTTGTCCTGTACTACGTGCCACGAGCAACTCCCTTTACAATCATCAATAATCCCTTGGTGGGTCTCCACTTTTGATTTACAAAATAGTTCTCGTACCTATCTCGGTCCAAAGCAATTCCAGAGATCAAGTCCATCCGTAATCAGTTACATGTCGCACGTCCTTTAGAACCAATGTCAACCCGAATTTGTCTTGATACAAATGTCACCAATCCCCGCAATATTTGAGTAACATGTGTTACCCATTCTCGCAGTGCCGAAATCACCTGCTACATATCTGCAAAAAAGTTCTCTTACCGGTGTGGCATGGTAAGATGTCGCTGTGTCAACCACCCATTTCGACTCTGGCCCTACCAAGTGCATGTATTTCTCTTCCTCATTAATGAAGAGAACAACATTATCATTGTTTTGCACCACGCCACTTGTGTTGTCGTCATTCTTTTGGCCACTGGTTTCACCTTTGCCCTTCCTTAGATTTGGGCAATCTCTTTTGAAATGACCTGGTTGATCGTAACTGTAGCAATTTCTGGTTTTTGATTTGGATCGATTCTTGGACTTCCCACGACCTCCAGATCTACCATAGTTACTCGAAATCCTTTGATAACTCCTGCCTCTACCTTCTATGATGAGAGCTTGTCCTTGATTTTCAGGCTCTTTCTCATCTTCTCATCGAGTAGAAGAGTCGATGTGATGTCTTTTAACTCAATGGTAGTCTTACCGCGCAGGATGGTTGTTTCCAAATTATCGTATGAAGATGGCAACGAGTTCAATAACAAGATAACTCTATCTTCTTCCTCGATTTTTACTCCGAGGTTGGCCAACTGTGTGATTATTCCGTTAAACACATTTAAATGTAACAACAAATTCGTACCTTCACCCATGTGTAGGGCATATAGCTGCTTCTTCAGGTACAATTTATTTGTCAACATTTTGGACATGTATAGGCTTTCCAACCTTTTCCAAATGCTACCTGCGGTATCTTCATCAGTGATGTTATTTACCACATCATCTGATAAGTGCAACCTAATTGCACTAGCAGCCTTTTCATCCAAGTCAGCCCAATCTTTAGCTTTCATGATATCAGGCTTTTTGGCATCAACATCTAGTACCTTGTGTAATCCCTCATCCTTCTTTGCCACATTGAGAAAACCGATATCTCCTTTAGATTTTGCTACCTTGTACTTTACTCCACACATATATTTTGTTTGAGTATAGTACTATCAACTGTGAATAGTATTTATGCGTACGAGCAGAACCTGTGCTCTGATACCAGTTGTTGAGAATAAATCCCCCACAGTAATAATATTTACGGTAATAAAAATAGAATAATAATGTAGCACAGAGACACGGTAATCAACAAGAATAAAAGAGTGACAACGACACCAACAGTTTTTACGTGGAAAACCCTTCTGAATAAGGAAAAAAATCACGACCCCGAGAAGAGAAACTGATATCACTATAGCAAAGAATTTTACACTTTGTAGGTCCTAGTAAAATACTCCAAAGACCACTACAACACTCAAAAGAAATAACCCTCTTTTGATATCCCCACAACAATAAAACAACAACAACATACCTAGTAAAATCCCACTAGTGGGGTCTGGGGAGAATATAGTGTACGCAAAACTTACCCCTACCCCAAAAAGGGTAGAGAGGCTGTTTTCGAGAGACTCTCGGATCAATAGGAGAGACAATAATATCAAAAAATAAACAAGAGAACAGATATGTAACAAGAAAAGATGCCGGAAAGAAAATAACAACAACGAAGAAGTGAAATGACAATAACACAAAATTATGCAAAACAACAATGTGAACACAACATAGACCGCTAACAAACCTACACAAAACTCTATCAGACTACCCGGTACAAATGAGGGAAGAAATATCTACTACTCCTAGCCTACCACCCTAATGCTCGACCTCCACATGTTCCTATCAAAAGTCATGTCCTCAGAAATCTGAAGCCGCGTCATGTCCTGCCTGATCACCTCGCCCTAATACTTCTTAGGCCGCCCTCTGCCTCTTCTCTTACCTGCCAAAGTCAACCGCTCACACCTCCTAATCGGTGCATCTAGGCTTCTCCTCCGCACGTGCCCGAATTATCTAAGGCGCGCTTCCCGCATCTTGTCGTCCACGGGAGCCACGCCTACCCTCTCCCAAATATCTTCATTTCGAATCTTATCCAGCCTAGTGTACCCACACATCCATCTCAACATCCTTATTTCTGCTACTTTCATCTTCTAGATATGTGAATTCTTTACTGGCCAACACTCAGCTCCATACAACATGGCCGGTCTAACCACCGCTCTATAGAACTTACCTTTGAGTTTCGGTGCCACATTCTTGTCATACAGGACTCCAGACGCTAATCTCCATTTAATCCACCCCACCCCAATACGGTGCATAACATCCCCGTCGATCTTCCCATCTCCCTGGATAATTGACCCTAAGTACTTAAAACTTTCTCTCTTGAGTATGACCTGTGAGTCAAGCCTGACTTCCACATCCGCTTCCTCCGTCACGTCGCTGAACTTACATTCCATATATTCCGTCTTAGTCCTACTCAACTTGAAACCTTTAAACTCCAAGGCCTGCCTCCATACCTCCAGTCTCCCATTAACGCCGCCTCGTGTCTCATCAATTAGAACTATATCATCAGCGAACAATATACACCATGGAACCTCTACTTGGATATGATGTGTCAGTGCGTCCATCGCCAGAGCAAATAAGAACGGACTGAGCGCAGATCTTTGGTGTAACCCATAACCACCGGAAAAGGCTCTGTGTCACCTCCCACAGTCCTAACCCGAGTCATAGCTCCATCATACATATCCCGTATCGCTCTAACGTAAGCCACTGGCACACCTTTCACCTCTAGACACCTCCAAAGGATGTCCCTAGGGACCTTGTCATATGCCTTCTCTAAGTCAATAAACACGATATGCAAATCCCTATTCCTATCCCTGTATAGTTCCACCAACCTCCTGATAAGGTGGATAGATTCCGTAGTAGAACGACCCGGCATGAACCCAAACTGGTTTTCCGATATAGACACTTCCCTCCTTATCCTCCCTTCCACTACCTTCTCCCAAACTTTCATGGTATGACTTAGTAACTTGATACCCCTATAGTTGTTACAATTCTGGATATCCCCTTTATTCTTGTACACCGGAACCATTGTACTCCACCGCCACTCATCAGGCATCCTCTTTGTCCTGAAGATAACATTAAATAACCCAGTCAGCCATTCCAAGCCTGCCCTACCCGCATATCTCCAAAACTCTATTGGAATCTCGTCTAGTCCGGTCGCTTTGCCCCGGCTCATCTTACCCATCATACCCACGACCTCCTCAACCTTAATGCGCCTACAATACCTAAAGTCTCATTGACTCTCGGAGTGCCTTAATTGCCCTAACACGATGTTTCCATCCCCCTCTTCATTCAGAAGTTTATGAAATTACGACTGCCATCTTTGCCTAATATGGGCCTCTTCTATCAATACTCTACCGTCCTCGTCTTTGATGCACCTCACTTAATCCAGGTCGCGAGCCTTCTTCTCTCTCGCTTTGGCCAATCGAAATAACTTCTTGTCCCCACCTTTTCCCCCAAGTTCCTCATAAAGCCGACCAAAAGTTGCAGTCTTAGCCTCTGTGACCGCTAATTTTGCCTCCTTCCTAGCCTCCTTATATCTTTCTATGTTCGCTCTCCTCTAATCCTCATCGGTGCTCTCTACTAACTTAATGTAAGCCGCTTTCTTGGCTTCCACTTTACCTTGGACCACGTCATTCTTGGTGCCCGCCAGAGTAACCTTTCGAAACTCCCAACACCTCTCTTGTTGCCTCCCTTATACAGTCCGATGTCGTCGTCCACATAGCGCTAGCGTCCTCACCACTCTTCCAGGCACCCATATTCGTCAGCCGCCCCTCCAACTCCTACGCATTATCCTTAGACAAAGCTCCGCATCTGATCCTGAACTGACCCCGCACAAACCTCTTTTTCCTCTTCATCAAGATACGACGTCCATCACTAGCCTATGTTGAGTTGAGAGGTACTCACTCGGGATCACCTTGTAATCCTCGCACAACCCCCTATCACCCCTCTTGAGGAGGAGATAGTCAATTTGAGTCTTAGCCACCATACTCCGAAAAGTAACCAAATGTTCCTCCCTCTTCGGAAATATAGAGTTCACGATCACCAACTCAAAAGCTTTAGCGAAATCCAACAGTGAGGTACCACCCCCGTTCCTATCACGAAAGCCGAAGCCACCGTGCACCTCACCATAGCCACCAGCAGATGACCCATTATGACCATTGAAGTCCCCTCCTATGAATAGCTTCTCTGTAGGTGGAATACCACGCACCACCTCATCCAGCGCCTCCCAGAAGCGCCTTTTAACCTCCTCATCCAAGCCTGTTTGCGCGCATAAGCGCTAATGACATTCAGAGTGATCCCTCCAACTACTACCTTAATCTTCATCAATCTGTCATTCACCCGTCTAACCTCTACCACCGACTCTCTAAGCTCCCTATCCACCAAAATGCCCACTCCGTTCTTGCGCTTCATGACTCCGGAGAACCATAATTTATACACGCCTACATTCCTCGCCTTCGATCCTACCCACCTAGTCTCATGCACACACGCTATATTGACCCTTCTCTTCTGGAGAATCTTTGCCAACTCTATAGACTTACCCGTCAACGTCCCTATATTCCACAATCCAATTCTCAACCTACGGGCTACCTTGTTCCCTTTACCCCCTTTGGGCCCCGTCCCACCCCCTGACCCCTGCCCTATACCCCTCCCCACCACCCGACCTCCCCGAGGACATGACCCTACTCTGGCATTACAAACCACGGTCTCTATACCTACGAAGGTCTAAAACTGAAAAGGATAAAAACACCACAGAACAACAAAGGGAGCAAATAGTAACGACAAGCCCACTAGACTGACTAGACTAGTACGAAATACTACAGCAACAAAGTAATTAACACAGGGGACAGAGAAACAAGAGGCGAGAGGTACCAATTCCTCGAATAGAACATGAAACTCTCGACTTGGTATACTCCCGATGCTGCGAAACCCGGCGTATAGCTGCTACTCTATTGCTTGTGCGCGTGAACCTCCCAAAAGTGATACCTGCAAAACACGCAAACACCACGGAACCAAGAGAATGGGGGGAGAAAAAACCAAAAAAAATAATGGATTGGAGGATACCGATCACTGATGAACTAGTTATTAATTACCGAACCGTTAATAAAACCACGATGGTTTTAAAGAATATGAACAATCTGGTTATCCAACGACAGTATCTTCTTGCAAATCTTGACTCTGCTGATTTTCAAATAGTAACTATGGTTGAGTCCTTCCTTTTTAATATTTCAACCTACCTTGAAATATTATCAGAAAACTGCACCAAATTCACCTTGTTTTGCAGAATCTCAAACTAAAGTATAATATAAAGAAATTCACCTTTCGTATCTGTTCAAATAACAAATTTATGTAAGTTTCATAATAAAGAATAAACAACTAAAGAAGATCATATAACTAAAGTATAATATAAAGAAAAAAAGATACGAAATGCATCAACCAACTTCTCGAATGTATTCAAGGGACCGCAAGATATGAAATGCCTTAATATGTTTTTTTTTTTGTTTTTTTTTTATTTGCACCGGGTGTCCGAGTCTCTAAGAGACCCGACTAATCCGGGGGGTGCACAGGCCCTCGGCAAGGAGTTTCCCGCAAGTGCACCAGGTTAATTCAGGTTTTACCCAGTCCGATGGCCCTCAGAAATTGTTTGCACCCAGTGGGTTTCGAACTTGAGACCTTGAAAGGGAGCAAACCCCAAGGCTCAAGTGTATTACCACCAGGCCAACTCCTGAGGGTTATGAAATGCCTTAATATGTTTCACCAGCATAATGTACATAATAAAGTTATAAGGAAAAAAAGTAGAAAAAGAGAAGACATCACGATTGTTGTTCACATCATAACAGGTATTACCATTATCTATCTATCCAAATTAGTGTTAGTCATGACATGTTATTTCCTTCACTTGATTGCTAGCATTATTAGCTCAGTTCGTAATGAACAGCTCCTAATCGTCGACCTGTAGCACTGCTAAAAATGATTCCTTGACAACACTCTAAGATTTCTGCCAATTCCTCCAAGGTAGCAAAGAAATAGCCTTGTGAGACGGTTTGGGCCTCGTGCTAGTGTCACACTCTCAAATCTCAAGTGCTATGCATAAGGACATATCTGGAGGAAAAAACATGGCTAAAGACCTTTAACTAGTTTCGTTGTAGTTAGATGACTACCATCTTCGTCTAGGCATTCAGCGAAAAAATACACAGACGATTCAACAATGGGGATTTGATTTTTGCCTTGCTATGCAACTTCAAGTTTGCTCTAACAACATACATGCAGCATCTTTTGCTTTATACAACAACAACAACAGCCCAGTGTGGTCCCATAAGTGGGGTCTGGGGAGGATAGGATGTACGCAGCCTTACCCCTACCCTGGGAGGGCAGAGAGACTGTTTCCGATAGACCCTCGGCTAAAGAAGGTGAGAGAAGCCCTGGTAGCGAGTAATAGCAAAACAAGAAATAGAAAACTAAATCGGAGATAGCAACAGATAATATGAAAGGGGTACTGATAACAAGTAGCAGCAAGATAACATATTTCGAAAACTAATTCCAAGGCATCAGACGAGAATATGAACGAAGTACTGCTAGCAAACTACGAAATTACCAATGGCAAGTAACAACGAAACGAGACCTGCGAATATAGAAAACTAAGGAAAAAAAAAGGGTACCGAACTAGCGCTAATACTATCGAGCTAGAGAAGACAAAGGAAGATGCACGACTACCTACTAACCTTCTACCCTAATCTTCAACCTCCACGCCCTTCTATCTAGAGTCATGTCCTCGGTTAGCTCAAGTAGCGCCATGTCCTGCCTGATCACCTCTCCCCAAGACTTCTTTGGCCTACCTCTACCCCTCCTCACACCTCCTAGGGCCAACCTCTCACATCTCCTGACAGGGGCATCTGCGCTTCTCCTCTTAACATGCCCGAACCACCTCAACCTTGCCTCACGCATCTTTGCCTCTACAGGGGCCACTCCCACCTTGTCTCGAATAACTTCATTCCTAATTCTATCCAACCTAGTATGCCCACACATCCATCTCAACATCCTCATTTCCGCTACCCTCATCTGCTGGACATGAGAGGTTTTGACTGGCCAACACTCTGCCACATACAACATAGTCGGTCTAACTACTACCTTGTAGAACTTACTCTTAACATCTTTTGCTTTATACATGTGTAAAAATTGCTACACAAATGTTAATTTAGAGATGAACTCTTCACTAGTGGTCAATATTTTGGAAGGGATTTGAACCCTCCTTGGGAACTGAAAGATGAAATCCAGCAGATGAAAGAAATCATACAAGACTGCTGAATTGTTTGAAAAACCAGCAGGTTCTAAAGCTACAGCTGTGAATAGGGTGTCTCAGGTTTGCGAGGGGGAAATGCAGGTTTCTAAAGACCCTACTGTTGATCGTTTTTCAGATCGAGGATGTACTCAAGTTTGTTGAGGTAATGAAGCAACTGGGGCTGAGGAAAAACTTAATGAAGCCGTGCAACAATCAAATTTTGAACAGGGGCAGATTAATATGGATAAAACATCTGGGCAGGTGCTTCACACTCGAGGCAAATCTGGACAAACTCCTATAGCAGCACAGCTCGATACTTGATCATAATAAAGTTTCACTCCCATTTTTCTTTCTGTTGAAAAGGGAAAAATCCAATTCCATTATACAGATATGGTCAGCTGAGTAACCAAAATATGGTTTCTGTTATCTTTTTAAAATTTTATTATGAACATTATGATCTGACACTTTACTAGAGCTATTCGTAGGAAGATAAAATTGTGTAACTTTAGCAAATGCCAGTTTAAGAATGGGAATTGAAAGTCTCAAGAATCGGGACATACCTGTGACTTGATATTCCCTTCTGAAAGTTTTCACTAGAAGTGCGAGTATGTAGTGGCCCAAGTAAGATACCTTTTTCTAAAGGGTCTCCCTATCTTTACTTGCTTGTACACATCAACTAGTGGTTCAAGTACCTTGTCATAAACTGTCTCGTGAACAAGCTTCAAGCAGAAAAAGATTTATGAAGAAAAACAGTAACAAGTTTTCTCAAAATGAATGGGATTTTAAAAAATGTTGTACAGCGCTCATCTTATCAGCCGTACCAACAGTAGTTTGCTGAACTGCAAGACCAACCTATTGGCACAAAATAAATAAGCCCACAGATGGAAGTTCGTTATAGCAAGTTTGTATTTCCATATGTAATTTTTTGGTAACAATACTAGAAGACAAGCTTTACCAAATTTATGGAATAACGAATATGATAAGGAATTTGAAAAGTTCCAAGACTCTTCTTTCTTTTTTTTTTTTTTTTCCTTTTTTGGGGTTTTTTTTAATTAGGTCCGTGATTCTCCTACTCGCTTTGCTTGTTTTATTTTGAGATTTTAGGTTTTATGCACTTGTTGCATATGGTTGCACTCCCTTTGGGTGTTTTTTCCAAATAAAACTTATTTACTTATCCTAGAAAAGAAATGTTTCTTTTCGCACTTGCACCCAGGCCAGAACGAATAAAAGCCATAACAGCCTATTTTAATTGTGACTGTTAGACCACTAAACATAGACTTACATATCCATTTAGTTTCAAAATTGACTCCCTACATTTTTCTTTTCACGTCTTGTTAATATTCTTTGATTCAACTAGCCAGACAATGTAAAGTCAAAGTAGAAAAGTAAATCAAAAAATGGGATAAATTAACATTGCAGTAGTTTCTTCCTCCAGCTCCAGAAACATGGTTCCACATCTTTTAATAGCATATGAATCTCTACTTCTTATTAGGTTCAGCTGAGAAGTTTTAACTAATTATTACTATCGATAAACAGGTTTGTTCTTTCTGCACAATATATTTATTCCAAGAACCACTAGGAAAAGAAGACAGGTAAAGGAATTATAGCAGTGCTGTGAAGTACTATATTACTTCATTGTTCTCATAGACATTTTTGTACTTACATCATCATTTATGGAGGCTCAATATAAAGTGAATACAACAAATATAGGAAAATTAAGAAATTCATTTATGACTTTTTAATGTCATATCAAAGATGGCATGGAAGTTTCCTAGAGATGAAACTACAAAAACAGGCAGTGTAGCTATACATTTTATGTATTCGTAGTGTCGAGAAGCTTGGAAAATATTTTAAAAATGTAAATCCAAGTTAAAGTAAGACGCAAATGCTAAAGTAGTATTAGCTGCAAAAGGAATTCCGTTGATGAGACAAGACACACAGGCAGCTGACACTATAGAATCAGTTTCTCCAGCTATGCAACAACTCAAAGGTCGAGATTGGACAGTGGTAAATTGATCTCACACATCACAGAGTAAAATAGGTTTTTTAATCTAGTAACCTGTTAAATGATTCAATCTATTGATCACTTGAAGATGGTGATAAAGGCTGATCACCTGGTAAATTGTGTGTATTTACTCCCTAGCTCATCATATTTACTCTCTAGGCGTCCTTTTAGTGATTCATTTTCTTTTTCAGTAGCATTCAGCTTTTCCAACAATGCTAGAGGAGTTACCACCTTTCAAATCCAACTACATGACTCTTTTGAGTAAACTCCACCCCTTTTTGCCCCCAGTCTCATGCATCTCAGTATGGTGGGGAAACTCTGCAGGACCAAAGAGGGAGGAAAGATTAAGCATAAATTTCAAAGCAAATGCAATTTACATAATTGTGAGGCAACAACCTGGATATTGGGTACCAAATGCAAAACTTGATCCATTACTCTACATCCATTAAGTCTACGAACAGTCTGCTCATCCATATTCTGTAGTATGGACTCCTGTGAAACATACAAATCCTGCAAGAGACAAATAGGACTAAAATCTAGAAGTTTACAGATTACAGAATTTTTTTCAACAGCATAACAAGTTATTTCGGATTAATGGGATGACGACATTAGAATTATGATGGTTCTAAAACCACAAGGAAAACACAGTATAGTCATCAGCACACAACAGGGCAGAAAATAAATGAACACTACTGATAATTGTTAACGTTACTGAATAGTAATTAGGAATGACCTCTCAATATTTCGGATTAAGAAAAAAGTAAACAAGAATCTAATACTCTTTTTAGATGCCTTGAAGTAGTCAAGAGTTCCAGAAATAATCCTCATGCAATTGCAGAAAAAACCATGCTAAGTTGCATATACAAGCAAGAGCCAGGAGAAATAGCAAGTAATTACGCGCAAATTCACACTCACCACCGCCCAATCGGGCCCTCCTTTCAGTGTTCAATTGTTATTAAGAGCCTAAACCAAACCTATATCCTCATAGATGACCAGTTGAAGTTTTCAAAACCATCCATTGTTCTTTAATAAGCATCAAGTGGTTGCTTACAGATACAGCAAAACTGTGGTAGCTTTTCCTTCACAAAGACCAGCTACTACAAGTGTGTAATCAGTCACATGAAGAAGATATGCAGTAGTATATAACAAAGGTAAATAGCATATCAGAAGACAGATTTTCTAGACTGCAGATGCTGCATCTCAAAACAAGTGTAATCCGTCACTGTAACACTCCTCAAATCTATAAAAGTTTCAAGACCCGCTAAATATAGAATTTAATTTTTATAATCTTAAATTATAATTTTATTACGGATTAAAAAAAACCTTGTGATTGATTTTTAAGTTACTTCTATAATTATAAATAATTGGTTATATAATTATGGTAATATTAATAATTTTAATATTACTAATTATTAAAAGTGGGTATCATTAGTTATTAGTTAAGTCAAAACAAACCAAAAAGGGAAAAACAATAAAAGTAAAATAATAAATAAAAAGGAGGGGGGGCCATACGTATTTCTTTTTAAAAAGGTCAAAAGGCTTGAAAGCCTTAATCAAACCCTACTAAAAAAGAGGCCTGAAGGCAAGCCTTAAGTAAAATAAAAAAAATAAAAAAAAACAGAACTTGGTTCTGTTCAGTCACGTAGAGGCAAAAAGGCTTAAAGCCTTTGGAAAAGAACGAGAGGTCTAGGAGCAAGCACAAAGCAGCGTATCGGTCATTGAGAGCTATTCCGCAGGACCTTCTTTAGGCCACGACTGAGGTAATTCTTCTTATGGAATTGTAAGCTATAACATCATTATATACTAGAATCTAACACCCTAATAAGGTAAATTCATAGGAAAGTTTTACAAAACCTCAAGAACACCCATCAAATACGAGTTAAGTTTTTGGTGTTAAAAGATAAATTCTTCATTTTTATTGGATTGCTATGACGGGTTAAGGTTGTTAGAGGCAGTAAAGGATTGTTAAAACAAGACCTCACCCCAAAAAAACTTAGAAATTTAGAAGTTGAACCTAAAGTTCTTAGAGTTGAAAAATGATCAATGCTTTTGGGAAGTTGGATATTTATTGTGACTTATCATTGTAGTATTTGATCGTTGAGTTGATTACAAGAATTGGAACTTACATTGTTGCTTGAAAGGAGAAATTGAGGTGAGTTGATATAACCCTTTACTAAAGTGGTTCAACTCACAAAAGCATGCACACAAGGTGCTTGATGAATTGCATAAAAGAGTTAATATATACTTAATTGGAGTAGTAAGTACCTATTAGCTTAGAATTATTTTCTAGCTAAAGTTTAGATGATTATTTGGATATATGTGCATAAATTTCAGATTTTTATGTTATTCTTTTATGCCATTTTCGTGTTGAAAATTCATGAAGGATCAAGAACCTTTATAAATACTTTTGAAGGTTTATTTCATTCTTATGCCATGCCTTATATTTAAGGATACCAGTATGAGTATGTATAAAAGATTTAGACTTGAAAAGTCACAAGAGGAAGTTTTGGAAAGAAAAGATTTTTGGGAGTATCCTTTATTCTGAGAAGGGGTCATCGTCCAGGCCTAGGGTCCTGATCAAGGCGTTTTCCTGAAACTACTTGTGCCAAAGTAGGGAGCACATGAGCCGAGGGTCTCGTTGCTGAGAATTTACTTAGCTGTGCTAAGGTATGAGACATGAGCGCTGAGAACCATGAAGCGAGTGGCACCTCGTGGATTGGACCTATTCGATCAAGTTGGGATCGAACCCGTGCCGATCACACGGTGACTGAGACAGAATTAAGTTAGGATAGTTGGAACTCCCAAAGTATAAAGTGAAGTATTTTTTTTAAGAAAGAAAAAGAAAAGAATTTCTTTTAGAATATTCATAAACTGCTATTATGCAATTATTTAGAATTATTCTTATAAGCTTTATGTTTTACATGCTGTAACGACCCAACCGGTCGTTTTGCGTGCTAGCACTCCGTTCAGCAGTCGGAAGCCATGAACAACTTCATTTCCGGTGTTATGACTTGTACGCGTGGTCGGAATTGAATTTCGGGAAGTTCAGAGTTGATTTGGGAAGAGAATCCTCATTTCGGAAGCTTAAAGTTGAAAGAATGAACTAGGATTGGAATTTTGAGTAGACGACCTCGGAATCGGGATCTGAAGGTTCCAGCAGGTTCGTATGATGATTTCGGACTTGGGCCTATGCCCGGATCGGGTTTTGGATAACCCGGGAGCATTTTGGCGCCTAATGTGGAAGTTAGCATTTTAGAAGGAATTTCTTAAGTTTGGCTTGAAGTGCATTTCAGTGTTATCGATGTCCGTTTGGGATTCCGAGTCTGGGAATAGCTCTGTATGGTGATTCTGGAGTTGGGAGCGCGATCGGAAGTGAATTCGGAGGTCCGTAGGTCATTTTGAAGAATGTAGAATGCCGGTTTTGAGTCTTCGGAGCGAGGTGAGTCTCCTTTCTAATCTTGTGAGGGGGAATTTACCCCATAGGTGAAGTAATTGATTATGTGCTCCTATTTGTGGGGGCTACGTACACACGAGGTGATGAGAGTCCGTGCGTAGCTACTATTATGCTATTGTCCGGGTAGTTAGGACCCAAAAGCATGTTGCACGTGGATTAATTGTGAACCTATTGGTAGCTCGAATTGTTTAACTCACATCGAATTAGTAAGTAAATTTCTAAAAGGATTAAACTTCATTTCTTAAATTGTTAAAGGAGAATTGGTTTTATTTGAATAAATATTCCCCGATAAGTTCTTATTTGACCGATTGAGCATGTATTTTATGTGTGCCTGCGTCGCATGGATGATTCGCGAGCAGGATATGTGTTTATTTATGGAACGGGCCGAACGCCTCGGTGAGAATAGATGCATCTATGGTTCGTGCCGCTCGACCCTCGGCAGTGCACAATTTACATTTCTGTTGGAGCGGGCCGTCGACCTCGGCATGTTTTGCGCGTGTTTATCTGTTACTTGAAAATTTTAAATGTGGAATTGGCCCTACGTGGCTTGATATAAACTGATAAGATAATAAAGAACAAACTTTAGAAGCCCTGGATTTATTGTTGAAGGTGCTTACCTATTTTTCTGGCTTCACAATCAGAACTTCTACACAAATCCATGATTTTCCTCGCACTTATAGAACATTGCTAATTGACCTCTAGTGAGTGTCGGAGTTGGCCATCTCGTCTCTACCCCTTCGGGATTAGGCGGAATACTCACTGAGTACACGTTGATTACGTACTCATACTACACTTCTGTGAATTTTTGTTGCACAGGTATATATATACCTCTAGCAGCCTATTGGGCGTAGCAGCACGGACGACTCTGGGACTAGGTGAGCTGCATTGTTCGAGACGACCTGCAGCCAGTGTAGTTCCTTTCAGCATTTTATTATTTATTCCCTGTCCACTGTATTTCGGACAAACATTGTAATTTATTTTCCTTATCAGTAGTTGCTCATGCACTTGTGACACCGGGTTCTGGGATGGTTTTTCGAAAGATGTGTGTTAATAATTATTTCTTAATTTGAATTGAAACAGAGATTGTTTTATATATGAAAAATGGAAGGAAAACTCTTAGATTTTTAATGGTATTAAAAGAGAATTTAATTGATAATTTAATTGGCTTGCCTGACAGCGGTATCCGGCGCCATCACGACCCGTAGTGGATTTGGGTCGTGACAACATGGTATCAGAGCACTAGGTTCCCAGGGTCTCACGAGTCATGAGCAAGTCTAGTAGAGTCTCGCGAATCGGTACGGAGACGTCTGTACTTATCCTCGGGAGGCTGCAGGACTGTTAGGAGTACTTCCCTTCTTGATTCCTTATCATGCGATTCGATTTCATGAGAGGCTTATGCCTTTGTTTCTTTCTTACTCAATCCTATGCGACGCGAATCGCTTATTATAAATCGAAAATTGAAGAACCGTAATGGTACTACAGATGTGATACGGGATGTTTCTCCCGGTATAGCTGATCAGATTATTGTCGTCGCCTTATAGAAGAATATTTTATTATTTCAGCCCAGTAGCGGTATTTTTGAGGGCTTGAGGCTAGGCACAAGTTGCCTCAATGCTTATGAATGACTATTCTGCAGTAGTAATATGATGGTAGGGTGTTGCCCACGTGTCAGGGCAGTGAATGATTTCAAGGGAGGTTTACTCAGTGCATAATCAAGAGATTCAGTACGTTATCCCCGGCAGGGGGAAAGGTAATCGAACTAAGGAGGGTCAGGTGGACTGGTGGAAGTAGTGAGACTTGGTAATTGCAAGCTTGGTGGAATTTTTCTTCTATTACCGTCGTCCTAATTGGACGTATTAAGTTTGTCGGTGTTATGATTTTCTACAATTCGCCTTTGAGGCAAGGTATTGTGAAATAGTATCGGAGATACAACTATCAGATACCGCAAGATGCGGTGGTTCAGGATTGAATCAGTATTTCTAATGTTGACGGTTCGAGAAAGATGACCTTCGGAAAGGTTTGGAGTTAGTAGCAAATTGAGGATTCAAGTTCTATGAAGATGAATTTTATTAAGGCAACAACTGAGCAGCAAAAGATGAGAAGGGCCTGTGGGAAATGTCAGGCAGAGTTTTAAATTGTTAAAAGGCCAGGTATATGAAGCAAAGATTAAAGTAGTCTATTAAGGGGATGAGCTCCGCCAAAGTGGGAGAGTGGCAGAGATGCATATGGGCTTGCAGTGGAAGGACCACGTACCTTAAGGAGAGTTTGGAGTGATTTGGGAATATTGGTGCTTGGCTATTGGGGCCTACGGAATTGATTAGAAGTAAGAGCTATCATGCGGCAGGAGATTTAATACAACGGAAAAGAGACGCTTAAGTGAAGAAGGATGCAACATAACTTGGAATTGGAAGGATGTTGCCTCGCATGTAAATGATGTCCACAAGGGGTAAAATGGACCTGTGCAACTGGAGTGTGAGCCCAGACCCAGGAAGGGTCATTGATGTCGTAGTAATTGTACCCATGCAGCAGCGTTGGAAGATGCCGGGGAGTGATTTCTATAGGTGGGGTATTCCTGTGAGCAGGTTAGCAGTCGCGTGGTTGGCGAGGCTTCTGCGAAGAGTTCTACTGGATATGCAGCAAAGGGGATTGTTGTATGAATGGTGTTAATAATTTAGAGTATCAATTGGGGTTCTACGGTAAGATATCGAGAAAGCTGGCGATTGATTGCACGAGGTTATGTCGGCAAGAGATTAAGAATAATGGTGAACTCCAGAGTTTTGGTAATAATGGCTTCAAGCTAAGTGGGAGAGTCCCACTACTTGTGATTTGGGTTTCATGGTTAGCTACTTGCGAGGTTTCCAGTTATTAATATCTTGGTGGGTTATCTCAGCTACGGAAAAAGACCATAAGTGGTAATTTGAGCAAATGACTTGTTGGAGGCATGCTATGGTTGGCCTTATTGGCTCATAATCGAACTTGGGAAGGGATTCAGGACTTATGCCTTGTATAGATACAGGTTTCGGAGGAAGTGATTTCGCCGGGTGCCTCGTCGAGAGGGTATTCATGTGCTATGAGATTTATGGAGCTGAGTATATTCGGGACCAAGTCAGGGCGGGTGGCTCTCAGTAACGGTCCTAGTGAATTCAAGAGGTAAAGATGGTGCCTAATGATGTCGACTTATAGGTACAATCAAGAATCAAGCTTTGTAGCAGCTTATGAGAAGAGGCACAGAATGTTCCGTGATGGTTGGCTTGTGATGTAGCAATTGGGAAGTACGAAATGGTTCGTAGGAGTTGAGATAGCATGGTCTCGTGATTCAAGGTCACTCGGGATGAGTGTAGATGGAGTATGTTATGTGTTGAAGAGAGTCATTATTATTTCCAAAGCACTCAAGGATACATTGAAAGGAAAGAGATTGATTAGCCACAGTTGGAATTGGGCATGTTGGGATTTGTGATCAGTTCATTCAGCGTGATCAAGTTGTGTGTATGATTTGTAGCGGTACGTGTGAGGCTTGTCGGCCGCCGCAATTGATGTTTTTCAGAAGCCTTCTATTGTTATGGCTTGTTGTGTGGAAGCAGATTCCGGAAGGGGTTATGGTGGCTTGGGCCACTACTTGCAGATTTGCATATTCTACGATTATGGGAATTTACCTGCGTGTTGCTATGGTTCTCCTGAAGTGAGTTAAGTGCGAAGTTCTTGTATGATGAAGTGTTAAAATATTTATGATTCCGGAGTTACGATGAAAATCGTGTTCTATCGTATATTGGCATGTCGGGTGCAGTGAGTAATATGAAATTTGAAGTGAGAATCAAGGTCGCAGTTCGATGTTGACAAGGATGTCACGGGCTCGGATGAGCAAGGAAAAAGGTTGAATGATTAAGTGAATTGGTATTGTCTTCAGCGTAAGCCTGAGATCGATGTTTTGTGAAGAAGGCTTTGCATCCTGGTAAGAATTCTTGATCACTTTTCGGTGTTAGTGCAGCCGGCGATTCAGGTGTGCGGACCCGTTGTTTATTTCGAGAGGTTGTGGGAGCGTGTCCCACGGGAAGATTGCATGAGTGTGACATGTAGTCACTCGATTGAGTAATGATTTAAACCGAGTATGAGGATTGTGGTAATGTCACTAAATTTGAGAATTTTTGCCTGGAGGGCACTTTGTTTATTGGGTTATGAACTGAGGAGGTTGCTCCGGTTACGATGGTTGTTCTTACGTGATATGAGGCGAAGGGGAGTTACTATGGACCTTTGAAAGGTTATTAGCCAAGCTGGTGCAATCAGAAATCGGCTTGGGATCAGTGGATTGATTTATATGTAAACAGGGCTTTATATTAGGCCAGTTGTGTATGTTTCAGCGAGCGTTCCTTATGGAGGGACAGTCGGGGTGTTATTTTGTCATCAGCTATCCCAGGTAATGATATATGGCGTCGTATGAGTTGTGAGACGGCTTGGTAAATTCTTATGTGTTAAGGTTCCGCGTGGCGATGATGTTATGTGAGCGGAATGCCTCTCGAGATTTAGATCTTGTATCGCACCTCAGTTGTGCTTGGGTTTTGTAGCTTATGGCGCTATTGTGTTCCCCGGGGAATGGTACTATACACTTAGAGTGCTTGAGACCGAGATTCGTTAATTCATTATAATGAGCAATTTAGCTTGATGTGTATCTCCTTATGTGAGTTCTACGTTTGGATCGGGTGGCACGCCGCCATGGGTATGTTATTTGGATCGGGTGGCACGCCGCCATGGTTATGTTGTGAGGATCGGGTGGCACGCCGCCATGGTTATGCGGTGTGGATCGGGTTGCACGCCGCAACAGAGTGATATGAGTGTAGTTTCCTATATGCTATTTTTGTGTGTTTCGCTTCCTATTTTCTAAGGAAAGTCCGTAGTAGTGCGGGAGTTAGGTTCCTTCCAGAGTCCGTTTTCCTTTTGCAATGCGTTCGAATTGGTGGCCTATTGGCGCAGGGTAGCATCATATGAGATTTTAACAATTTTTGGGGTGGCTTATTTCCTGAGCAGTTGTATCGGATGAGACGAGATCCCTCGATCTAGGATTCTGTACAATCCAGCTATATGAGGTATGTTATAGAGATAAGACCATTATTGGGGAGGTGAAGGCCTTGTCAGGAGTATAGACCTAATGTTTTGTTGACTCGACAATGGATTATGAATGTTAGTACATCTCTTCCTTCATGGCGGTATGGTAAAGGTTAGAGTAAGACCTGTATGTGTCATGGGGTGCAATGGGAGCATCAGATTAGTAGGATTTTGACTAAGTTGATCAAAAAATAAAAGGGTTATTGTGGCCCTACGAGTGGGTAGAAAGTGTGAATTCAACAAAGTCATGCAATCGTGTTTGAGTACAGCGTATGGTGATTGATATGGTGATCGTATGTTGGAATCAGGCCTGGCATAGGATTTCGAATGTTGGAATCGGGCTCCAAGGCTTAATTGCTTGAATAAAAGGGAATATCTTCAGAATTTATCGAGCTAGCGTACTCAGCTAAGTTGTGGTAGCACGGGAAGGTGCATGAGGTGCTAAACAGCGATTTCAGACTACTTCAGTATGGTTCTCAGCACGTTCGAGGACGAACGTATGTTTAAGTGGGAGAGAATGTAACGACCCGACCCGTTGTTTCGCGTGCTAGCGCTCCGTTCAGTAATTGGAGGCCATGAACAGCTTCATTTCCGGTATTATGACTTGTACGCGTGGTCGGAATTGAATTTCGGGAAGTTCGGAGTTGATTTGGGAAGAGAATCCTCATTTCGGAACCTTAAAGTTGAAAGAATGAACTAGGATTGGAATTTTGAGTAGACGACCTCGGAATCGGGATCTGAAGGTTCCAGCAGGTTCGTATGATGATTTCAGACTTGGGCGTATGCCCGGATCGGGTTTTGGATAACCCGGGAGCGTTTTGGCGCCTAATGTGGAAGTTAGCATTTTAGAAGGAATTTCTTAAGTTTGGCTTGAAGTGCATTTCAGTGTTATCGATGTCCGTTTGGGATTCCGAGTTTGGGAATAGCTCCGTATGGTGATTCTGGAGTGGGGAGCGCGATCGGAAGTGAATTCGGAGGTCCGTAGGTCATTTTGAAGCCATTTGGCTAAAGATAGAAATTTGAAGGTTTTTGGGAAGTTTGACCGGAGGTTGACTTTTTGATATCGGGGTCGGAATCCAATTCCGAAAGTTGGAGTAGGTCCGTAATGTCAAATATGATTAGTGTGCAAAATTTGAGGTCAATCGGACGTGATTTGATAGGTTTAAACATCGGAAATAGAAGTTGGAAAGTTCAAAGTTCATAAAGCTTGAATCGGGGTGTAATTCATGGTTTTAGCGTTGTTTGTTATGATTTGAGGCCTCGAGCGAGTCCGTAATGTGTTTTGGGACTGGTTGGTATGATTGGTTGGGGTCCCGGGGGCCTCGGGTGGATTCCGAGTGGCTAACGGATCGAATCCGGAGTTTGAAGAAGTGCTAAGGCAGCTGGTATCTGGTATTTCCGCTTCTGCGGAAATGTGACCGCAGAAGTGGCCCCGCAGAAGCGAAGAAGAAGCCGCAGAAGCGGACGAGGGCGAGGGCAGCCAGGACAGCAGAAGCGGCCCTTGATCGCTGATGCGGAACCGCAGAAGCGGTTGGCTCATCGCAGAAGCGAAAATGGGCTTGAGCCCAGGGACCGCAGAAGCGGAATATTTTCCGCAAAAGCGGGACCGCGGAAGCGGGATTATTTCCGCATAAGCGAAAATCCTTGGAGGCAGAAGGTTAATTTAAAGTCGGGGATTGGCCATTTCTCTCATATTTCTCATGGCTTGGGGTGATTTTGGAGAGCTTCAATGAGGGGATTTTCGTCGTCAATGTCAAGGTAAGTTATCCCCATCACTTTTGTGTTAAATATATCAATTATGTATGGATTTAAGTATGAAGATTAGTGTAAATTTGGGGTTTTGGTTAAAACCTAGGAAATTAGAAATTTTGGATTTTGATTACGATTTTGAGTATGGAATTAAGAGAAAATTATATATTCGAGTTCCTAAGGTTATGGGTAAACTTTATCTTCGAAAAGTTTTGGATTCAGGGCTCGTGGGCCCGAGGGCGTTTTGGTCAACTTTCCAATCAGGGTTAGGAATTGCTATAAATTAGTTGTAATGAATATTTGAGCATATATTAATGGATTTGTGTAACCATTGGCTAGTCTTGGAGCGTGGTGCATCAATTGGAGTCCTCGGAAGAATGTAGAATGCCGGTTTTGAGTCTTCGGAGCGAGGTGAGTCTCCTTTCTAATCTTGTGAGGGGGAATTTACCCCATAGGTGAAGTAATTGATTATGTGCTCCTATTTGTGGGGGCTACGTACGCACGAGGTGACGAGAGTCCGTGCGTAGCTACTATTATGCTATTGTCCGGGTAGTTAGGACCCAAAAGCATGTTGCACGTGGATTAATTGTGAACCCATTGGTAGCTCGAATTGTTTAACTCACATCGAATTAGTAAGTAAATTTCTAAAAGGATTAAACTTCATTTCTTAAATTGTTAAAGGAGAATTGATTTTATTTGAATAAATATTCCCCGATAAGTTCTTATTTGACTGATTGAGCATGTATTTTATGTGTGCCTGCATCGCATGGATGATTCGCGAGCAGGATATGTGTTTATTTATGGAACGGGCCGAACGCCTCGGTGAGAATAGATGCATCTATGGTTCGTGCCGCTCGACCCTCGGCAGTGCACAATTTACATTTCTGTTGGAGCGGGCCGTCGACCTCGGCATGATTTGCGCGTGTTTATCTGTTACTTGAAAATTTTAAATGTGGAATTGGCCCTACGTGGCTTGATATAAACTGATAAGATAATAAAGAACAAACTTTAGAAGCCCTGGATTTATTGTTGAAGGTGTTTACCTGTTTTTCTGGCTTCACAATCAGAACTTCTACACAAATCCATGATTTTCCTCGCACTTTAGAACATTGCTAATTGACCTCTAGTGAGTGTCGGAGTTGGCCATCTCGTCTCTACCCCTTCGGGATTAGGCGGATACTCACTGAGTACACGTTGATTACGTACTCATACTACACTTCTGTGCATTTTTGTTGCACAGGTATATATATATATTTCTAGCAGCCTATTGGGCGTAGCAGCACGGACGACTCTGGGACTAGGTGAGCTGCATTGTTCGAGACGACCCGCAGCCAGTGTAGTTCCTTTCAGCATTTTATTATTTATTCCCTGTCCACTGTATTTCGGACAGACATTGTAATTTATTTTCCTTATCAGTAGTTGCTCATGCACTTGTGACACCGGGTTCTGGGATGGTTTTTCGAAAGATGTGTGTTAATAGTTATTTCTTAATTTGAATTGAAACAGAGATTGTTTTATATATGAAAAATGGAAGGAAAACTCTTAGATTTTTAATGGTATTAAAAGAGAATTTAATTGATAATTTAGTTGGCTTGCCTGACAACGGTGTCCGGCGCCATCACGACCCGTAGTGGATTTGGGTCGTGAAAAGTGATGAAGTGTTGTTATAGAGAACATATATCATAACATAACATAAAAATTAGTTCCGGAAAAACTTGGCTTTAATAGTGAAGTGATGTTATATAGTGATGCTATTATAGAGAGGTTTGACTGTATAACTTTTTGGCTAAAATTTTCTCAATAAAAATTTAAATATTTATGGTCATAAAATTTAGGAAAAGGTTCAGATTTATCCCTCTACTATGGTATATTATTTACATTTGTCCCCCGTTATACTTTTCGTCCAGATCAACCCCTACCGTTAACGAACTTGTCAGAATTGCCCCTAACCCTAACAGCCCTCCACTGTGGCAGCTAACCCCACGATTAAATTGTCCATGTCAGCAATTTTTAAGAGTCCCACGAAAAGTTTCAAACAAACCATACCCCATTTCCTTAAGCTATTCCCATCCCTTCGACGCACCATCGTCGCCGGGAATACAAAATCCAAAATAACCATCTCCACGTCTGAAAAGGCATCACACATCCATCAAAACGATTTTTCTCAAAATCACCACTTGAGAACACTACACACAGAGTAACCTCCATATTCACCCTCTCCATTAAAGTTGTTTACCGTAAAAATGGTAATAATAATTAAATTTGATTATGGGACTCTAAAAATACGTGATCTATTTTTATGTTGGTTGTTTAGCAGTTGATGATATGTGTGAGACTTAGAAACAAGATAAGACTTAGGAATAAGGTGATAACCAAACCGATAGGCGAACAATCGGGGCCTCGAGCTTGTCGATTCGGGGGTCTCGAGGTCGATCCCGGAGCTCGACTGTGAGCTATCGAAGGTGATCGAAGTATGACTAACAGTTATAATAAAATTAACGAAGGCTCTTTATGGCCAATGATAAGCAATAAATGATGAACAATAATGAAGATAATAATGGAAGCAATAATATCAAGAGAATATGTTAGAGAGCAGAGAGAATGTTCTTGTATATTTTGTGTGAAGCAATAGAGGCAACCCAACTTTGCAAAATGACAAGGATCCCCTTTATATAGGAGGGGAATCCCAATGTAGTACAAAAATACATTAATTACATAGATATGGAGATGGAACAACTAAATGATGCCCTGATTTGGGTTCAGAGTAGCCCACTAGACTTTGTCAGCCCTAGCCGTGTGCATTGGGAACTCCCCATTTCTACCATAGCCGTGGTCAACATTGTCCCAAGGTCAAGCGTTGATGAGCCTCGAGGGAGGAAACTCGACTGTGACTTTGTAGCCTCGAGCCCTCCAGATGATCTTCTGAGGTGCCTTGATGACGAGGAATTGGACCCTCCGATTTTGCCGTATACAGATAGTCCCCGCGTTTCTTGTAGTAGAACGATAAGAAACGATTTTGACATCCAAATTCTTCGGACTTTCCGTAATGATGTCACATTGATGATATCACACTTATGACATAAGCCTTCGCGATAATCGGGGCGTCCCATAGACTTGTCTTTTTAGCGTCATTCAATGCGCTGCCAGTTCCCATTATTCAAAGCGACAATACCGCTATCGATTCAGTTTCAATAATGCATTAATTGCGTCTGCCAATCCGTCTTTCAAAGGCATTGTGGCGTTGTCGGTCATACTATCACCCTCTATAAATGGGGGCCTTCTGGCACCATCTTTTTATCCAAGTGCCTTTCAACATCTTTCCACCTCTTTCTTCTCATCATCCTCCTCCATTACTACCCACCATGCTTGGGGTCCACGGCCTTAAGGTTACACAGTGGCATTCTCTTCAGCCATGCCATGGCCTTTTGCCTGGGCTTTCCCTTGCCGAGCGGGATTATACTGTCTTGTCGCTGCTGTTGTTGTTTTTACGGCTGTTACTGCTGTTGTCATTGGCTCGAGGTGATGAGATATCGGGGCCGACTTCTTCCGTCTTAGGAGGATGTTTGGACTCTACACCGCTGCTTGGGAGAGCGTTCGGACTATACACCGCTGCTCACTCTCCTACCCTGGCCTGGTGTGGCACTTCATCCCCTTAGCTTTCCAAGGGATAAAATGGCACAACCGGCCGCTTAACTTGCATGGCTCAATGTCCCAGAAGGCGGACTAGAAGCAGCCGTGCAAATAGGGTTGGTGCTCGCCGAGTCCTCTATTTTTAGCTTTGATGGGATATATCTCTTTTTTCTGCTTCTTCTATATCACTTTCCTCTTCTTCGTCTTCCCACAACTCTTCTTGATCTTCGCCCTTGGAGATATTATTCTGGAGGACCAAGATGAGACCTCAGAGGAGGTGGCGGTCGAAGATATTGCCGCCGAGGATGCATGCCCGAGGAGATGGTGCTCGTAGATGCTACCGTTGGGGATGACCCTCGAGAATAGATTAGGCTCTTGTCTTTTGCTACATGTGTACTTTTTTGCTTCTTTATTTCTGTGTAAGGACCCCTTGTGGGCTTTTGTAATCATATGTAAGGACTCCTCGTGGGCTTTTGTAATCAAGTGTTTATGAATATAAAGATATTCCTTCAATTTTGTCTTCGATGCTTGCTATATTCCCTTTTATTTACGTATACGGAGACTCTGAACGCATGACTCTGTTGGTTGGTGCCAATATCGAGCCCATGTGTGAGTGTTTTTTCCTAACTTTTGATTTATTAATACGGCTCCCCGTGGAACCCTTTGTCGTTCCTCGGACCAAGCCTGGATTGGACCGATAACTCGGCTCGTCGGGACCTTTACTTCGAGTGGAATGAAAGTAACACCTCGAGCCTTGAGATCGTGATTTATCATTTAGACCTCGCAATAAGCTTTGAGGGGAAATTTTCTCGAAGGTCCGAGGATAGGGACTGCCTTCAAGCTTTCGAGAGCAGTCCCCGAGTGGGGGTTCGTTCAAACCCGGGCCACCTGGAAACTTGTTCTGAACTTAGCGTAGGTAGCCTTAAGGCGTTGTAGGTAGGTCCCAGACGAGGGTCTACCCGAATATAGATGGCACCCCAGGACCAAGCTCATATGGGTGGAGCTTAAATGCTTATTTCCTTGGAGCCTAACTCCTTTTTGACTAAAGTCATCGAGGTCGGGTATTACCTCGGGACTTGTGAGGATGTCGTTGGCTTCTTGGAGCCTAACTTCCCTTTGATGGAGGTCCTCAGGGTCGGGTACCACTTCGATACTTGCGGTGATGCCGTTGGCTTCTTGGAGCCTAACTTCCCTTTGATGGAGGTTCTCGAGGTCGGGTACCACCTTGAGACTTGTAAGGATGTCTTTGGCTTCTTGGAGCCTAACTTTTCTTCCGATGGAGGGCCTCGAGGTCGGGTACCACCTCGGGACTTGTAGTGGTACGGGGATCTGCGTTCCCAAAACATTACATGGCGTCGCCCAATGTACGATATGGCTACAAAGCTATCGAGGCAATTTCGCCAGCGTAGCTTCCCGAAGTGATATTGGTCAGTGTTTTTGATCAGCTTTTGAGGCAGGCGGATCGTCGCCGTTTTTTCCATATATATGTAGGGATGTTTCTACTCTTTTGGAGATCCCACCCTTCTAAGTAGTTACCCTTCTTTTTCTACGTTAAGCCTTTCATTACTTCAGTACTAACGTACTTGCACAAATTTCTGCTTTAGTTCTTCTGATTTTGCCATAGCCATGACTGCTGCACTGGGGTCTGTCCGGCAGAGAGGGGAGAGCTCCGCCTCCGGCATTCAGGACCAACGAGAGTATAGCTTGAAGATTACTTCTTTGATAGGAGAAGAGCATCTTGGGTTAGTGAGAAAAGACTGCGAATGGGGGGAGAAGGTAGTGTTACAGACACTTTCCCCAGATGAGGGTATCACGGATCGTGCCGACGAATTCTTGAATGTGTACACATATCCTTTCACACTGGGCCCCCTTGATAGGGTTGTGTTTGACTTCTGTTTAAAGTATCAGGTTACCTTGGCGCAGATCCACCCGTCATTTTGGCGAATAGTGTTGATGATAAGATTTTTTGCGGAGAAGGCGGGGCTTGAAATTACGCTCAGTCATCTTATTAGGTTGTACCGACCCTTTCACCATCGAGGTCTGCTAACCTTGCGATGCCGGTCACCTACGCCCTTCGTTGTTGATGATGAGGAAGATGGAGATCGGGAGCGGATGAGTCGATTCGTCCGAGTCTAGACCGCTGACATTATCCCCGTGGAGCTTATGCCATTCCCTGAGGAATGGAATTATATACGTAAGTGGTACATTCCGTGCCTTCTCAGTTTTGTTTGTGGCGATAGCTGGTCTTGTAACCGTGCCTTCTTTTCTTTTTCTGCAGTGGTTTCATGGGCGCCGGGCGACGTTCCTAATCTGCCGGATTGGGTTCGGAAGTTGGCGACCCACTCGACTTGTGATGAGCGCAAGTGGCGAGCTTTATCCTGGGGCAGATGGGAAGAAAAACATCATGGTGCGTGTTTTGCTATTTTTTCTTTTCCCTTTTTTCATTTCGAAGGGCGCTTTCCGTTTCTGCGTATTAATCTTACTGTCGTAGGCATCGGAGAGCCTTCCGAGGTGAGGCTGTATCCCTTTAGAGAAGGAGAAGGGTTGCTAGCTTCTGAGCTAAAAAATGATAGCGATAAGCAAGGGATACCTTTGCATGGCGACGGTGTTCAAAGCGAGGCGAACCTGGACCGAAGGCCCGGAGTGGAAGTATCATTTGAGCCAACTGCGCCCATGGTTTCTGACTTTGGAAAGGCGGTTTCTCCTCCGCTGTCATCCCCTTTTTCCGTTGTGCCGAGTAGTCGTGCCTCGGCCGAGGCCAACTTCTTCGAAGCCAAGAGAGCCAAACTAGAGGATGTGTGCTCGACCTTCAAGGAAGCCCAACGGCTTCACTATGCGGTGAGTTTTGGCACAGATTTTCCGAGTTTCGTGCCCTCCCTTCCTTATCGTGTTTTCCTTCGCAGGCTTTTAATTAGCTTAAGTCCGAGCTGCTTCACCATGAGTCCAGGCTTCGGAAAGCTTTGGATGAGGAGAAATCGCTCAGGCGCCTTTGCAAAGAAAGGGAAAATGAGCTGGCATACTTACAGTATGAGGCGAGTCGAAGCTCGAATTATGAGAGCTATCTGAAGGGGCAGGTAGTTTTTTGTTCCGATCGAGCGTGTTTTCTTTCTTCTAGCTCTTGAGGCTAATGCTTTGTTTATTTCAGTTGCAGAAGAAAATGGAGGACCTGGAGTGTCTACGGAATGAAGTTGGCCGAGTCAAGCGTGAGTATGATGAGCTAAAGGCCCAGGCAGACGCTCAGGCTTTGGCGGAGAAGGGTGCTCTGGACAAGGTTTTTTGCCCTGGAGGTTCAACTTCACTTAGCTCATGATCATAACTCGGCTCGAACATATATGATTGTGAAGCTCAAGTCCGTGTGAATCTGGAGTAGTCATCCACTATTACAAAAATGTATCTTTTTCCTCCTCTGTTTTGCACTCTCATAGGGCCACATAGATCTATTTGCATAAGTTCTAGTGGCTTTGAGGTGCTCACATCTCTTTTAGACTTAAAGGAGGAATTCACATGTTTTCCTCTAGCACATGCATCACAGACTTTTTGCATCTTGAAATTTTATCATAGGCAGATCATGGACCAGGTCCTTCTGAATTAGTTTGTTCAGAAGAGAAAAACTTGCATGGCCCAGTCTTCTGTGCCATAGTTCAGCATCATCATCAATAGCTTTCAGACAACTCAGATCACCACTCTGTAAGGACTCGAAATCAGCAACATAGATGTTCTTGTATCTTTTGGCCACAAGTATTACATCACCAGTTACCAGATCAGTGACTGTACATATTTTGGACAAGAATTTCACCTTGGTTCCTTTATCATAGATTTGAGAGACACTCAAGAGACTGTACTTAAGGCCATTGACATAGTACACATTTTCAATAGAATGAGTGAGTGACTTCCCGACTTTTCCAACTCCAAGAATTTACCCCTTTTTCCCATTGCCAAAGGATACACTCCCTCCTTGCAGGGCTTTTAGTGAAAGAAAGTCCGTGGTGTTCCCAGTCATGTGCTTTGAACACCCACTGTCCATGAACTATTGTTGACCACTTCCTCTCACTATTCCCTGCACAAGGAGATTAAGAGTTAGTTTTAGGAACCCAGGCAAGTTTGGGTCCCTTGTAGTAGGCAAGAGGATGAATAAGAGTTCTCTTAGCCCATGCAGGTAATGAGTGTTTTTTGTAAGTGGAACCCGGTCCCTCTTTTGTAGTCACCTTTTCAGCAAACACTTTGTTTTCTTTTACAACAGATTGATTCCTGGCCTAGAAATCTTCTTTGAAGTGCCCATTGTTACCACATTAGGTATAAGGCCAGTTATTAGAGACAATGACAAACTTGCTGTGAAGGTTGTAAGGAGTTTTCTTCCTTAGAAACCCTATTCCCTGCCTATTTTTACAATCATTAGTATGCATGGCAGTGGTAGCTTCTGAGGACCAGGTCCCTTTAGGAACTTTTCAAGATCATTCTTTAATTTTTTCAGATCAATTTGGAGTTGCTCGTTTTTCTCAATTTTAGCATACATCCTAGTTCTCATAGCGGTCATCTCATTTTCAAGCCTAATGTGTTCCTCACTAGCTATCTCCTTTCATTTTCCAGAATTATCAGGTTTTAACTTAGTCCAAGGTTTCACTATTGTTTCCCTTAGGTCTGTAATTTCTGCCAAAAGATCATCCTTTTCTTTTCTGAAAATTTCAATGGTTTTCTTATGGTCAGTAACTACAGCCACTAAGTCATCTCTAGTTTGTTCAGATTCTGCTAATTCTAAGGTCAGAGAATCCCTATCCTCCACAAGACTATGAAAGGCATTAATTAATACATTAGCTAAAGATATGAGTTTTCTTGGAGAATAGGATTTCAGATTTCTCTGAACATCCCTGAAATTTACCTCTTTGTTGTCATCATCTTCATCATCATCTGATTGAGCCATTAAAGCAAAAGTTGAGTCATATTCAATCTCCTCGCCTTCAACTGCCATCATGGAACTATCACCAGTACCAGGTTCATCTTCTTTCTCGCTAGAGGAATCCCCCCATGCTGCAAGAGCATGTCACATCATGTTGTCAGTGGATATTTTTCTCTTGAAGTCCTTGAAAGGAACCGGGTTCGTCTTAGCTGTTCTCTCATGGTAGTTCTTGGAGAATTCTTGCTTCAAGAGAGGACAATCGTCATGAAGTGTCCAGCCTTTCCACACTTGTAACAAAGATCATAGTTCATTGATCTGTTAGAGCTGTCCCTTTTTAGCATTTCACCATTTCTTCTGACCATCTTCTGAAAGTTTTTGGTTAAGTAAGCCATGTCACTGTCTTCCTCACTTGAATCATTGTTATCAGTTTTAAGTATCAGGTTCTTTTCTTTCTTTGGTCTCTTCTTTCGTTGTCTATCTTTTCCTTTAATTCATAGGTCTTCAAATTTCCGATCAGCTCTTCTATGGTCAGCTCCTGTAAGTCCTTTGATTTAGTAATAGCATTCACTTTGCTTTCCCAAGGGCTAGGCAGAATGCTGAGGATTTTCCTCACTAGCCTGTTTCTAGGAATAGTTTCACCAAGTGAGTGTAACTCATTTATGATGGAGGTGAATCTTGTGTGCATATCTTGAATGGATTCATAATCCCTCATTTTGAAGAGTTCATACTCGGTAGTGAGCATATCAATCTTAGACTGCTTTACTTGTGTGGTTCCTTTATGAGCTGTTTGCAAAGCTTCCCATATCTCCTTGGCAGTATTGCAGGTGGAGATTCTATTGTACTTTTCAGGTCCTATTCCACATACTAGAATTTTCTTGGCACGAAAATTCTTCTCCACAACTTTCTTGTTTGCTTCAGTGTACTCCTTACTGGTTTTTGCCATTGAGAATGGCAGTTCTTCCAGTACCTTAGTTGGAACATAAGGACCATCGCAAATGATATCCTATAACTCAGGATCCTCGGCCATGATAAAATCAAGCATTCCTATTTTCCACCACCCATAGTATTGTCCATTGAACCTAGGTGGTCGGTATGTAAATTGACCTTCTTCAAAATTTGGTGTAGTAGCCATGAGGATCCTTCCTAGGTGTTAGCCTGATAGGAGGAACCCGCTCTGATACCAATTGTTAATTTGTGTGAGTCCACCAACCAGTAGATTACTTAGTCCTTTACGAGGTTCTGCTAAGAATGCTAATAAAGTTGTATGTAAATAAGGCAGAGGATTTTTATGTGGAAAAAGTCCCACACATGGGGATCAAAAAACCACGACCTACACCTGTAGGCTTTTAACTTTACTAACTTGAAATCTCACTATTACAAGCCACTTTGCAATAACCCTATTACAAAGACTTCAACTAACTTGTGATGCTCTCACCACAAGCAACTTTATAACTCTCCTAGTTACAAAGGCTTTAACTAACTTGTGATGTTCTCACCACAAGCCACTTTGTCACTCTACGGTTACAAAGGCTTTTGCTTATGACTAAACCTAGCCACAACGTAAACTCAAGGAGTTTACGGATTTACAAAAGGATTCTTAATCAACGCTTCTAGCTAAGCAATTTAGGAGATACAATAAGTATAATCACAAAGTTACAACTCAACTACGACAACAACATGCTAACTTTAGGAACTGGTCCGTAGTTGCGTTCAACTTTGTTCTTCAAGCTCGTGAGGATTGATTTCTCTGTCTCGGCAAGAAGCTTGAATAAGAAACTGAAACGTTCAAGTGATGTTACAACATAAACTCATGTTGGTACACTTGATTATATCACTTGAAATGATGTGAGCACTTTAGTTTTTCAAGAATGAGTGGGCTCTGGAAACAGTGCAGTGCGGCAGAAACAGTGCAGGCAGTCACTTCGTTTCCAGTTGTGTCCAACTGACTTTGTACTGCTATGAGGGAACCACAAGGGTAGCAAGTCCTTGTTTAGTTTCCTGGCTCCTAAAGCTGTAACAGTTCACATTTGGCTGGAATCCATTAAATGCATTGTAATCCAAGTGAGTCAGGTTCCCTATCTGGTTCTTGACATTAAGTTTGTTAGATCATCAAAACACAAGGCAAAGATATTGAAAACCTATCAGTTTTACACACTATTATGAATAGCTAATTTGTTATCTAGGGTTTTGATGGGACCTTTTGAAGGATAAATTCTTGTTATGTTTTTATATAATTGAGTCGTAGTATTTTCTCTATTTATTCAGTTATATTATTCTTGTAGTTGATTGAAGGGCTCTCAATTAGCTGTGCCTATTTAGTATGTATTACTCGGAAGAGAGTGCATATTTAGGTAGTTGTTGAACAACATCACTCCCGACGTATGTGAGGAATCAATAACCAAGGGTTTAAAGGTGGGATTAGGGATAACGAAACCTTGGGTGCGATCTAAGTGAGCTGTAATTAAAGCCAGCTAGCGTAACTCGGGAGAGTATGTCTAGTAAATTGTCGTAATTACTCGGGAGATAATTACAACACCCAGAGCGCTCATGATCGGTAGAGAATACTTAGGCGAAATTATAGAAGACATAGCGGGAAGGATTCCGACAATTGGGGAAATCATAACTTTAGACCTCCTTAATATTTTCTCCAACCTGTAGTATCTTTAGTGTTAATTTATTATTTTAATTTGTTAGTTAATTAGTTAAACACAAGAATCTTAATATCTATAAGTTAATAATTGTTCAAGCTTGTCTTCTTGGTGATAGTGAACAGTTGTAGCTAAGCCTTAGTTCTCTGTGGGATTCGACTCTGGACTTGTAAACCGGATTATATTTGCAGCGACCTCCACTTAGTCCTTTTTATAAGGCATAGTTGGGCATGATCAGCAACACATCTACGTCCAAAGCAGTGTGGCACCCGAAACCTCCAAATCCTGAATCCTCTTCTGTAATGATCACTAGGCCACATCTTTGAGTGTAACCGTGGTCCATATTTTATGATTTGAGCTTCTTATTCCATTATGTTAGTTTATATGAGTCCACCAAACTATAGAGTACCTGGTCCTATATGAGTTGATTGGTGTAGAAACTGAAAGTAAAGAAGACAAGGAATTTTTACGTGGAAAAATCCCACACAAGGGGATCAAATACCACGACCTACTCTTGTAGGCTTTTAACTTCACTAACTTGCAATCTCCCTGTTACAAGCCACTTTGCAATAACCCTATTACAAAGATTTCAACTAACTTGTGATGCTCTCATCACAAGCCACTTTATAACTATCCTAGTTACAAAGACTTTAAACTTATAACTATTCCTAGTCACAACATAAACTCGGAAGTTCCCGGATTTTTGGTTTTTTCCTAAGACAAAGCTTCTAAGAAAGCAAACTAGGAAATACAATGAAGAGCAAATAACAAGATTACAACTCAACTACGGATGTACATAAACTCATTAAGAAAGTGATCCTTAGTGGAGTTGTCTTCTTGTTCTTGACACACCAGTGACTTCGATGCCGGATAAACACTGTTATGCTTGAGAGAATATCACTGAATGCACAAAGGTGTTGTGTCTTACACCAGGTTGTTATATCACAAAAGATATCACAATAGATAGTGATGTCAATTCTTGATATACGCTTCTTCCCAATGAGAAGTGACGGCTATACTGTCTGCACAGTCACTTCCGTGCAGTTGCGTTCCAGCTGGATAGTGGACTTGTACTTCTGTCAGAGAACACTAACGGACCAGGTCCCAGTTGTGTTCCTCTTCTGTAACAATTGTGAGATAGTCACTTTCTACTGTTACTTTCCAGCTGTTCAGTTGACTTGTACTTCTACCGGCGAATCCACAAGGACCAGGACCAGGTCCTTGTTGTGTTCCTCTTTATAATAGTTGCAGACAGTCACTGACTTGTACTTCTGTCAGAGAACCCTAAGGAACCAGATCCCAGGTCCCTGTTGTGTTCCTCCTTGTGGTTGTTCGTTCATTTGCTGGAGATCAGACTGGACATTATTCATTTGAAATGTATACCACGTGGGTCAGGTTCTCTATCTGGTTCTTGACAATAAGTTTGTTAGACCATCAAAACATAAGATGCATAAGGCAAAGACATTGAAAACCCATCACATTATTATATGGTTATATCCCTCTCTCAAAATTTATAAAAGTTTTGATCTTGTCTTTTGATCAATCAATACATATCTTGTTGTCATGCCAAACAACTGTTGTTTTTCTATTTTTTTTTTTTTTTGGTAACTAAACATTTTATTTACCAAGTATAATATGTACAGCTCAAGACAAAAAAAAAAAACAAAACTTCCAGCAGACTTGGACATATAGCCCCAAGTCAGCATTCTACACTTCCTCTATTACACTCTAATACATCTATTACTCGCTATTAAGGATAAAAATTCAAACTTTCCAACCTCCTATGTATTCTAGTAAACCTCACACCTCTACTATGAACATCTTGGATAATTTGCCTCTTCAGCATCCCTGTATTTCTCCCTTTGTGTTGAAACAATCTCGTATTCCTCTCGTGCCAAATACAATACACACAGCAGGCCAAAGTCATTCTATAAAGAATTGCAGCTGAAGACTTCCCCAGTCCATGTCTCCCTTTGTGTTGTTTTTCTAATTTTCTGCTTTATATTATAGGTCATGGCACTGAAATGCTTCACATGTACGACAGAACTGATGGGTTCACTATTTTATACAATATGTAGAGGTGAAGAAGATGTTGTTGAAACTTTGAACGTTTGCCTGATTGTGTCATAATTTATATTCTGAGTAGACTTCCAACATCTTCTCTTCTTAGATGTCGATGGGTTTGTAGGCATTGAAGAACTTGAGGTGGCGGTCTACTTATTATGTTTTGAACCCGTTTACACTAGAGGAAGTAGTTGTACAACATACACTTCACCCCGGCAACTTATCTGCTCTTTATTTTTGTCCATACACTAGACAATTCAGACTTCTTTATGCCCAAATACGAGACAATTGTTGTCAGTATTTCGTATGTTTCTTCAAATCATGCACATGGAGGAAAATTCACTCATCCTCCACTTTCAAGTTTTTGCCATCTAGTGGCACTCCAGCAGTTGTGAATGGAGCATTGGATCATGGGCCACGATTTAAAAAGAAAAGATATTAATTCCTCCATGTGCAAATGGAATCATGGTTTTCAAAATGGATAAGGAAGAACTCTCTGCTATAATTTAGATCATAGAACTATGAAGAGAATTGAATTGCCGCAGTGGTACAAATTAAACGGAGAATGTTGTTTACTCATATGCCTTATATGAAGAGTTTCCTGGCAATAGCATAATTCCCCCCCGTTTTTCCATTCTAATTAGACCTTTCTAATTTTAATGTTTTCTTTAAGTTATCAAATTGTGTTTTAGTTGAGTTGGTAGTATTAATGAAACCATCAAAAAGTTTTGATATTAATGAATGTGCTTTTCTTTATGTCGTCGGTTTTATGCTGTAAAATAATCTACACAATTTAGTCAATGGTATCACTAATAGTATGCATATCCAAATCAGCCATAAGTTATAAGATGGTCGCCCCCAATTTATGGCTTTTTAACTTATAAGCACTTTTAGTTTGATCAAGGCTTTTTACAAGTTTATCCTTAACAATATTTTACAATTCACAAAATATTTTTCCCAAAATAAATTTTCTAACTTTCTTTTCATTCCATATTCGTTGTATATCTTTTTTTTAACAAAGAAATATTTTAATTTATAATATTTTTTACGGATATTTTAGTCATTTTAATAAAAGAATGACGTATCAGCATTTTCTATCCAATACTTCAACTACTTATTATCAGTTTCAGCACGTCTACCCAAACACGTAAATGCTTATTTAAAAAACGGAAAAGAGTCTAATATATCCCTCTACTATTGAAAATTGTTTAAAATTATCCTCCGTTATACGATTGACTCAAAAGAACCCTTACCGTCTTATTATTGGAACGCATACCCTAACTTGACGGACTGGACACGTGTCACCCATCCAAAGTTGTCGGTCAATCCGATCTTAATTAAAAGTGACCCGCCCCATTATCTGGTACCCATATCCTGACCCTCTTTTAATTTAATTGAATTTGAACTCCTAAAATAGAAGTTCCGTTCTTCCTAGCAAAATTAGGTTTTTGCAGTACCACAGCCGCTCTCCATGGTCTCACCATAATAAAGAAAGTTATGGAAGATATAAGGATTTGGGTTTTCAAAAGGGCTATGGAATTTCTAGTGATATTTCTAAGAATTTGATGAAAAGCTATTTACCCTTTCAACGAAGATTAGTACGATATCAGCAATGCTTCCATCAGAAAATAATACGACAATGAGTAGTCAATCCTCAAATTCGTCATCGGCCGAAGGTTTGACTCGTTAGCAATGGATTCTGTCTGAATCGGAGTGAAAGAAAATAGTTGCTGGAAATATTTGGTTATTGCAGGTCTTTGAGAAAAAAAATTTAGATGACGCAAGAAAGGGAAGAGACACTGGGGGTAATTTTCCAATCAAGCTTCATCAGCTTTTGAGTAAAATAATTAAATTCCTATGAGACCCTTTAATTGTTGAAGACCAATTACAATACCTGCACCTCCCATGCAACCTACTATGCAGCATGTGAAAGAAAATCCACAAGAAACTCTAGCCTGCACATACATCAAGATTAAAAGATGTAATCCAGTTGAAAAGAAAATAGCGAACACACAGATGAAAAGTTACAAAGTTAGTTCAAAATATTGAGCAAAATCAAAGAAAAAAGAACTTCACAAAATTAAGAGCGGTTGAATTTGCTATAACACCTATTTTCTCAACAGTGGAACAAAATGGGGACGAAAAAAAAAGTAGAGAAAAGGTAGAGAGAGAGAGTACTTTTTCAGTCTTTGGGTTATGGCCGCCCGTCAAGTTAGGGATATATGTGTTCCAATAGAAGGACGGTAGGGGTTTTTTTGAGCCAATAGTATAACGGATGATAACTTTAAATAATTTTGAATAGTAGAGGGATATATCAGACCCTTTTCGGTTTGAAAAATCAATTTCAGCACTTAAAAATGCTTTTCAGCATTTCAAGCTTATCAGTTATTTACAATCAGCTAATCCAAACGAGCTCTAACTAGACGCTTAATGTGTGCTTCTAACAAGCCAAACCATGGGATCGGCTGAACCCAGTAATTTTTGTTTAAATAGTGTATTTGGTGTTTAAAATTCATCAAATATGTACAAATATTAAAATTAGAACCTTAAAATCGTATTCTAAAATCCAGAACCCATAAAATTAAAATCCTGGCTCCGCCTCTAACTCACACTAAGAATACTCGTATCTTACTAGTGTGATAAGTAAAATTTATTATCCTATATTTTTTTGGATCGATTGTTACCATTTGTTGAATGGGTGCAAACATATTCATTTTAAATTTGATAGTTCATGACATTTGACTTCTTCTTTTTCATGCTGACATTTGACTTTTAATAATATTGTGTGTGATATTTTTTGTTTTTTGCTTGTTTTTTCAAGCTTTCTCTTGTGCGGAGGGTTTACTGGAAACGATCTCTTTACATTCACTATAGGGATAAGGTTTGTGTACTCACTATTCTCCCCATATTTCAGTTGTGAGATTATTCCGGGTTTATTGTTGTTGTGATGTTGTTGCTTGTCTTTCGCAAAACACAAGATTCTTATTTTATAATGTAATATTATTAACATGTTGGTTAGTTTTCTTTCTGTTTTGTTTTTGTCCGGAAAAAAATAATTTCTTGAACTACTATTATAAGTTTTATCTATATATTCTAACTTTAACTGCTTGTTCGGACGATTGTTACCTATTGTATTGTATCATATTATTACTTTAAATACGATGTTTATTTTGATTGTTACCTAAATTTTATTGTATCGTATCGTTAAATCCGTCGTTACGTAACGACGAAATACGCCACTTTATATATGTAACGACCGATTTGGTGTGGTCGCATCGTTATGGGAGTTTTTCTTATATATACTATAGTAGGAACTTATTAATTTATTTTCTCGAGATTTTGTAGTTTTCAAGAAGTATCTAGGTTTTTCTTACAAATTGTATACATTTCCCCCTTAAAAGGCTCTCATCCCATTATTAATACCTTGAATTAAGGGATTCAATTATATCCTTTCCCTTTTTCACACTTCTCCTCATTTCATGCATCCTAATTTTTTCGGATCTCATCTTCTCTCTCTCTTCGATAGTTGCAAGTCTTCAACAAAAAAATGGTAATTTTGCTTCAGTTGTTGAATGGTTTTGGTTGGAACCTTCAAATACCGCTACATATTTTGAGTCTGTTTGGAAAGCCACCTTGTAATTGGAATTGGTGTAACTACTAGGGTAGTAATTACACAGCCTAGTAATTACACAGTTGTGTAATTACGATAGCCTGTTTGTTTGTCATAGTATAATTACAGTGTAATTACAAGTTTACTGTTTGGTTGCACAAATGTAATTATATAGTTAGATTAAATTTTAAATTAAATAGTTATCAAAACTAAAAATTAATATAATAAATATATACCTATTGTCACGACCCAATTTCCAAACCCGATCGTGATGGCACCTGTCACGACCCCAGTTCACCATCCGTGAACATGTCATGACGGCACCCAGTCACGATGACTAGGTAAGCCTAACAGTGCGGAAGTAACAACTGATACGAAAATATTAGATTAAAAGTTAAATAGCTTAAGGAAATGTATATAACTTGCCGCTTGGCACATACACTTCAACACTACAATTTCTTAATCAAAAATCCCAAAACCCGGAATCTCACGGGCAACACAGGCTACAGAAGTATATGATACGGCTCTAACTCCGGAATGTCTACACAACCGAAAGAAAGGGGAAAGTCAAATACTACAGCTGGAATAAGATAGAGACTCCTGGTCTGCGGATGTGGCAGATATACCTCAAAGTCTCTGGTAGATGCCTCCTGGATCACTAATAGTGCGCCCGGCCGGAAGTACCTGGACCTGCACATGAAAAACATGCGCAGAAGAGGCGTGAGTACACCACAGCGGTACTCAGTAAGTGCCAAGCCTAACCTCGGTTGGGTAGTGACGAGGAAGGTTAGGGCCCTACTGAGATATAACATAATAATCAATATGATAATGAGGAGACAATATGAGATTAATCACATCGATAATGTAGCAAGATAATAAGTAAAACAGTAACAGAGAACAAACACAAACAATGAATAGAGGTATAAACCACAACCGGATATTTAACATCGGGGATCTACTGGTATCCCGAGGATCTCTTGGTATCCTCAATAAATCGTTCGGGGATCTCTTGGTATCCCGAGGATCTCTTGGTATCCTCAATAATAATTCTAGGATCTCTTGGTATCCTTAATAATAATTCTGGGATCTCTTGGTATCCCGCACTCTCAGTTTTAAAACGTAGCACGTGCAAGGGGAGCTCCCGGGATGCCGTCCCGTAGTCCCAAATTTAAATATGCAGGGGGAAGCTCCCGGGAATCTAACCCGTAGTCCCAAAGTAAATATGCAGGGGAATCTCCCGGGAATCTAACCCGTAGTCCCATAGTAAATATGCAGGCAGGGGGATCTCCCGGGAATCTAACCCATAGTCCCAAAGTAAATATGCAGGGGGATCTCCCGGGAATCTAACCCGTAGTCCCAAAGTAAATATGCAACCACAATCAGAGAATATTCAGAAGTGAAGTACATCAATACAACAACAGCTCCAAATATCAAATAATTACCAAACTCATGGCAAATAATAGTAGATTCTAGCCTAATATGCTTCATAGAGTGCAAACAAGGCAGTTTAAGCAAATAGGCAAGTAAGTCCACTAAACATGCTTTTCTATACTAGCACAGGCTATAATAGCAAGTAGGATAAAGCAAATACGAAAGAAACTCAACTCAAGTATTTTTAAGTAAAATTCGGATTTTCAACAATTAGCTCAAGTACGCGCTCGTCACCTCACGTACAAGGCATTCAATTACCAATTTCATATCTTAAGGGACAAAGTCCCCCACACAAGGTTAGACAAGCCACTTACCTCGAACCGGCTCAAAATTCAATCCAAAATCACGTTCTTGCCACGAGTATTTGACTCCAAATGGCTCAAATCTATTCAATTAAGTTGCATAATGTAAATAATAATTCAAGTAATTGATTCTACAATTAAATTCTAAGCTAATACGCGAAATTATGTAAAATGACCAAAATACCCCTCGGGCCCCACGTCTCGGAACCGAGTAAAATTTATTTTTCCAGAAACGTCGTACTCTCACGAGTCTAACCATACCAAATTTATAAAATTCCCATATCATTTCGACCCTCAAATCATTGATTCTATCCAAGAGGGTTTTCTACCCTTTTCAACAAAATTCTCAGATTAAACGTCAAAACTCGTAATAGATTCAAGTTATACAACCAAAATTGAGTTAAGAACACTTACCCCATTTTATATGGTAAAAATCGCTTCGAAAATCGCTTCAATCCGAGCTCCATAGCTCCAAAAATGAGAAAAATAGCGGACTGCTCGAAATATACACTGCCTGTGATTTTCGCATCTGCGGTTACTGTTCACCGCAGGTGCGATTTTACTGTTCACCGCTTCTGCGGTACTGTTCACCACAGAAGCGAAAACACTGTTCATCCGCTTTTGCGGTTACTGTTCATCGCAGAAGCGGAAATACCAGTTTTGCCCCAGAAAATTGCAGCAGCTTTTTATTTCACTAAAAATGCTATAACTCCATCATACGAACTCGGAATTCGACGATTCTTGTTCCTATGAGTCACAAATAATAATACGAACCTATTCCTTCAATTGAAACACAATTTGGTGCTCATTTGCTCAGTTCAATAACCATTTCGCTCGTTAAACAATTAATTCATGTTTCGTGTCAAAAACCCAATCGTGACTTGATGAAATTAGACCAAACTCTCCAGATCAGTCCTATAATTCGTGATTTAAATTCTGGAAGTCTTGAAATTAAATTTCGATCTCTAGAACTAAAAATGGACCTTTGGATCATTACATGTTTGTGCTCAAAACAACAAAAATCTTCCAAAAATGACCCGTTGGGCATCCGAAACACACCCGAGGCCCCCGGGACCTCATCCAAAAGTTCCAACATATCCTATAACGTTATTCAAACTTGTTCCAATTATCAAAACACCTCGACTAACACCCAAATCATCAAATTACATCGAATTCAAGCCTAAGTTCTTTTAAAACTTCAAAAACACACATTCGATCAAAAACCCGACCAAAACATGTCCGAATGACTTGAAATTTTGCACACATGTCCCAAATGACATGAAGGTGCTACAAAAACTTCCGGAGATCCGTTCCGACCCTCGGATCAAAATTTCACCTATCAACCGGAAATCGCCAAAATATTAGTTTTCGGCATTTCTAGCCTAAATGAGCTACGGACTTCCAAAATATATTCCGAACACGCTCCCAACCCCGAAATCACCTAACGGAGCTAACGGAACCATCGGATTTCCATTCCGAGGCCGTCTTCACATAGTTCCGATTACGGACCATTTTTCAACTCTTAAGCTCTCATTTAGGGACTAAGTGTCCCAAAACACTCCGAATCCCAACACCGAACGTCCCGGCAAGCCAAAATAGTAGAAATGAACTTAGAGGAAGCAGTTAATAGGGGAATGGGGTATAAATTCTAAAAACAACCGGCCGGGTCGTTACAAGAATGGAGTAATGCCTCTAATGAGGTGACCTAGCCGATCGGGTCGTGATCGAACACCATGCCGCACACATGGTGGTAATATGCTGATATTGGATTCCGGATAAGGGAAATGAAATATTGATTGAGAGTAATGCCTCCAATGAGGTGACCTAGCCGGTCGGGTCGTGATCGGACTCCGCTCGAGATGGCGGTGGTAATGAGAACAGTGGTGAACATATTTAAATTATGTTTTTTCGTGAATATACATTAATTAATAATCATATATTTATAATTAATATTGTTAAAATAATTTATATATATATTTAAATTAATAATATTTAGTTTAGATACTTACAAAAATTAAATAAAATATACGTTTTGTAAGAACATCATGGAATTCATTTGATAAAATAAATTCATA